>NW_026973846.1:17500-27500 GCF_035594125.1 Scylla paramamosain | reverse complement strand
AGAGAGCTACATAAGGTTTTCTTAATTTTTTGATCAAGGTCTTTTGCTTGTCTGTACATGAATTTTAACCTTGCATTTATCCTCTTGATTATCTGATTACAATTTAGCTCCCCTGAAACACACTGATCCAATTGAACTCCTAAATATTTTACTGATTTTACTCCATTTATGTCCTGACCCAAACATGTTATATTAAAATCATCTACATTTTTTAATTTTGTTTTTGATCAAACTAACATAATTTCCGTCTTTCCTAAATGCAAAGACAGCTTGTTATTTTATCATCCAGGTGTTACATGATTCAAGTTCTTTTCTTAGTCTATTTTTGATAAAATCTACATCTTTGTGTGGAACAATCAAAATGCTGTCATCTGCATATAGCAAAAGTTTACACGAGACACTGATTTTCATGTCGTTTACATAACATAAGAACAGGAGTGGACCTAAAATGCTTCCCTGTGGTACCCCACAGGATACATTTCTGGTTTCCGAGCAATGTTCATCTATCTTCACAATTTGACTTCTTCCACTTAGATAAGAATAAAACCATTCCACTGACTCTACACCCATTGCTCTTAATTTTTCACACAAGATATGATGGTCAACAGTATCAAATGCTTTTTGCAGATCTAGGAGAGCTAGGCCTGTATACTCCCCTTTCGATATATTAGTTTTTTAGTAGGTCTAACAAATGAATCAGACATGTATCTGTGGAATGACTATCTCTAAATCCAGATTGAAATTCATAAATGATATTGTTTGCTTTAAGGTAATCTGATAAACTGATCATAAACAGCTCTTTCTAGTACTTTAGATATTAAATTAAGGATACTAACCGGTCTGTAGTTACTGACTTCTTGTCTGTTATTCTTTTTGTACAGTGGTTTTACTCTAGCTTCTTTTAATCCTTGTGGTACTTCATTTGTATAAATTGACTTATTGATAATGTGAGTTATAGGACCTTTTAGTATTGGTGCACCCGTCTTTTATAAACCTTGCTGGTATGCAGTCTAAAGCCTGTGCTTTTATTTATTTCTAGTTTCCTTATTATATTGAATACATATTCTTCCGTTACCTCGGTTAGTTTGAACATATTTTCTATGAGTCCTTTGGATCTGTAGTAGTTTTTAAAATTATAAGAGTAAGTGTTAAAAATTCTATCTGCATATGGCAGCTTACTAACCCAAACTTGATGCTACTGTTGTAAAGAATTTGTTAAAGTATGTTGCTATCTTCCTTCCGTTGAAATACAGTTCATCCTCAATTTTAAGCACTATTTTCGAATTCTCTTTTGATTGTCCAGAATAACCTAAGTTTTTGAGCTGTTTCCATAATTTCTTGCTATTGTTAGAATTTTCTTGTATTTTATCAGAGATATATTCAGATTTTATTTTTCTTATGTTTTGTTGTAGTTTGTTTCTTGATTTGCAGAATTTGTCATATTTATATTTGTTGTTTTTATCCTTTTTATATTCACTTAAGAGTCTATCTCTTTCTTTTATCATGTCTACTACTTGTGTAAGTTATCCATGGTTCCATTCTTTGTTTGATTCTAATTTCTTTTACCGGAGCTACCTTGTCAATTACTTTGATGGAAATGTTTTTAAAATTGTCTCCATGCTTCGTCAACTTTTTCTGCCCTCATAAACACAATTCCAGCTTTGGCTTCTTAATTCCTCATTGAATATCTGTACATTATATGTCTTCATTGATCTGATCTTAATACTATTATGACCATTTATACATGCCTTCACTGGCTTTCTAGTACAGTATGTTATATAGTGATCACTAATTCCCTATTGGCAGTACTCCTTGTTGACTAATCTTTTCAGGTTTGCTACATATAATATGGTCTATAATAGTTGATGATTTACTGGTTTCCCTGGTCACCTCACTTATTAGTTGTTCCATACCAAACATTTTAATTAAATTTACATATCTTTTGTACAGTAGTCCTGTTTTCTTAAGAACACATATGTTCATATCACCTTGAATTATAACTTCATCATCTTGGGAAAATTTTGTGATATTTTCTTCAAGCAATTCTAAAAAAATTATTTTGCTGCGGAGGTCTATAGCAACATCCAATAATAATAGGTTTTGTCTTTGGCAAAAGTATTTCACACCAAATCACTTCAAGTCCCTCTGTGTCAACATCATTTCTTTGGTTGATGCTTAAACATGACTTTATGTATATACACACTCCTCCTCCATTCCTGTTTCTATCTTTTCTTATTACCTGATATCCGTTAATTTCTATTTCATTGTTGGTAACTGAATCGTCCAGCCAAGTTTCTGTAATGCACAATACTGCCGCATTAGTTTTGAGTGCCAATATCTTTATTTCTTCCAGTTTGTTCATGAGTGAGCGGCTGTTTATGTGTACTATGTGTAACCCTTTGTTATTAAAAGTTTCATAAATTTTGTTGTCACTTTTTGATGGTGTAGTGATGTCAGTATGTTCTTCATTAACTTCTTCATTTATATTGCCTGTACCTTCATTTATCTGTGCGTTTGCAGTGTGATGCTTTTCTTGGAAAGGCAATTCAGCTAGACAGCACAAATTACATATGTGTTTACACTGTTTTTCTTGCCATGTAATGTATTTCTTGTTACCACTAATGCACTTTAGATGAGTTTCTTTTTTACATAGATCACATATTAATGATTTACTGTTCCTGTAAATGCCTTTTTTACACAATTCACATATTTTCCTTTCACTTTTCTTATTTTATACTATATTTTTCATGCACTTTATGTGAACTTTGCAGCTACATTCTTCACATTCCTTTGTTTTGCTGGTTTTAATAATTCCTCTCCCACAATGCGCACATGTATTTTTTGGGCGTCTTTTACCTTCCTCTCTTGTCTGCACACTATTTTCAATCACTTTGCTACACTGGGGGCCGGGAGAGAGAGAGAGAGAGAGAGAGAGAGAGAGAGAGAGAATGAATGAATGAATGAATTATCATGAAAGAAGCTTTATGGAATTGCCTTGTTAGGAATAGTGATTACATATATACATCGGAGTGGCTGTAGAACTGAAAAAGGAAGAATGATTTAGTTTTCCACTCAAAAGTTCATTTTCTGTCTATAGTAGCTACAGAAAATCATCTTATTTTGAGGGTAACTAAAGAGATGTTTTAAAAGCATATGACGCTTGAGGAAAATTACCATATATTTGTCGACCAAATGATAAATTGGAGGCAAATATAGGAGAGAATAGAGACAAGGCGAGGAGGAGATAAAAAGAAAAGAATAGATTCAGTAGTCAGCTTGTTAGTGCCAAGTCAAAAGGGAACTTTAACAGCCTAAACAAATTTATAGATGAGGATGATAAGTAAAAATAGGTAGGTATATTTCTTGCAGGGACTGCCACGTGTAGGCCGGACAGTTTTTTGCTGCTTTCCTACTTTCTCAAGCATTTATGTTCTTGTGTAGTGGCGGAGAAAAAACAAAATATAGGATGAGAAAGGAAGAACCGTTGGCTGATGTATTGCGGTTCTTTTTATAAAACGCTTTGTTCTCTCATTAGAATTACTTTCAAAAGCCAACGAAATGATTAGTGTGTTTTTGTATGGTACTCTCTCTCTCTCTCTCTCTCTCTCTCTCTCTCTCTCTCTCTCTCTCTCTCTCTCTCATTGATGATGGAAAATCCGTGTTATACCATCTGTAGAATCAAAAAGCACCCTTGGATATCATAATAACTTCCATTAGAGCCAGTAAAAAGTAAATTAGATGCTCGTAACACACCGAACCTTTATAGCAGGCCGTGTCTGGTTTTATAATGAGGGAGTGTAGTGGTGTACGTAATATTACTTGTACACTACGCGAGGGAGAACAGGACAGAGCAGAGCAGAGCAGAAGCAGAACGTAATCTCTAATGTATTGTAACAAGTGTCATGTTATTGGCCGAGTTTACCTTGAATGGGATCACGTTTTCTTAGTGTCCCCGTGTTCCGGTCACCTGCCATTCTGGCATTATCCTTATTATTGTTATAAGTAGTGTAAGGTTTATTTACCCATTTTATACCATGTAGTATTATTCTATTCATAATTTAAATTCTCTATATCTTTGTATGTATAAGGAAGGAAGTATAATTGAGGTGGAAATATGTTGGAAACGAGGGGAGCTTGAGTGGGCAACAACACATTCCAAGGAGGGGAAGGCAGAGCGCCTTGGGTCGTAAAAGTAGGGAGGAAGGTGGCGTTTCTCAGGGAAGGATCTTGGTGTGGATTGGTGATGGAGTGAGTGTGTGGAGGTATTAGTGGTGTAGCGGTATAACCTTGATATCCAGGATTAGGTTAGTGAGTCTTTTGTGGTACCAAGAGCTCTTGTCCGCTGAAATTCGGTTGTTGAGTTGTGCCGGTGACGCTGTTGGGAGGGGTCATAGGTCAAACTGGCAGCCATTTTGTGAGTGGAGGTTGTGGTGTTGACCTTGGAAGCTGGTGTTGTGGTGTACTGGTGATTTTGGGGATGATGTTATGGTGTTATGGGTAATCTTTGGTGATGGTGGTGATCTCCTGTGAGGCTTGAGGAGGTGAAATACGAGAATTATTGTCTGGGGACGCGGTAGTGGCGTCTGGAGTAAATTCCTGCGGTTGAGGGGAATATTTCAGTGACTGGTGGAGGTGTAAACGGGTTGTGGTGTTGTGTGAAGTGACGAGAACGTCATGTAGTAACGTGTACTACCTCAAGTTGTTTGTGAATTATAATTAGTATTAATATATGTGCTTGTAACATAGAATAATCGTGTTTTCTACTCCCCCAACATCAATCTGGTATTAGAGGTGATTCCAGGTGTGCTGAGTCAAGGTAAAGGTGGAGTGAGAGATAATTCTGGCGATTTCGGATAGGTCGGGTAGGCACTCCGAAGCCTTTAAAAATCCAGACCTTTAAAACTTTCCGGGATCAGTTTAACGTCCACTTTCTTGGAAAGATAACCGGGATCGTACGATCGCAAGTAAGTAAGGGATCGTGACACAAGGTAATATATTTGCTATAGATAGCGTTATTGTAAAAGAAGTGTAGAAATATTTATTAGTTCACTTATTTAATGCGATACAACACTAGGGTTATATGGCGCCTTGGAAAAAAATAAGTTAATGAAAAGATAAATAAACAAGTAGATATATATTCACGTAAATAAGTAAACAAATAAACTACTACTACTTCTACTATTATTACTACTACTACTACTACTAATAATAATAATAATAATAATAATAATAATAATGATAATAATAATGATAAGTAACATTGCCAGACATAAAACTAACTCCATCAATTACACATCAGTCTAATAACAATAACAACCACAAGACCAACAGTAAGCCGCCAGACACACACACACACACACACACACACACACACACACACACACACCACTCCAGGAACAAGGAGACAAAAAGAGAAGCAGCTTATCGAACTAACAACACGGCTCGGAAACAAGGCGACAGCGGGGCGAGGTAGCTTCAGGTTGGGGTCAGTTGGGTGGAAAGAGCCGATGTTACTTGGGGTTGTGGGAAGATCTGGTGACATGAGAAGCTTACTAAATCGCCGTCCTTTCTGCGAGAAATATCAAGGGAGTTTAGAGCAGAAGAGCAAGTATTAGCCCTTAAACTGCTGATGAGAGACACTGGTTAATCGTAAATGACACTAGTAATCATAGCCTTTAGTAATCCAAGACCAGTTTATTGAGTACAGATGTTTGATTGAAGAATATTAAGAGTTTAGAGCAAAAGAGCAAGTATTAGCCCTTAAACTGCTGATGAGAGACATTAGCTAATTGCAAATGACGCTAGTAATCATAGCCTTTAGTAATTCAAGTTTATTGAGTAGAGATGTTTGAATGAAGAATATTGAAGGAGTTTGGAGCAGAGGAGCAAGTATTATCCCCTAAACTGCTGATGAGAGAGAACAGTTAATCGTAAATGACATCAGTAAGTGTCAGTGCAAGTACTTAGTCGAGGAATATGAAGGAAATTTAGAGCAAATCAGACACAAATTAACTCTTTACCTGTTGATGACCGTTGATTCTTGACGGCACGTCCCTGTATGTATGAAACACACCTACCTATTTCCATCTGCTATCCCCATCCATAAACCTGTCTAATCTTCTCTTAAAGCTCCCTAATGTCCTAGCACTAACTACATGATTACTGAGTCCGTTCCACTCATCTACCACTCTATCTGAGAACCAATTTTTTCCTATCTCCTTCCTAAACCTAAATTTTTCAAGTTTGAACCCGTTATTTCTTGTTCTACCCTGGTTGCTGATCCTAAGAATTTTGCTTACATCTCCCTTGTTATAACCCTTATGCCACTTAAAGACTTCTATCAGGTCCCCTCTTAACCTACGTCTCTCTAAAGAATGTAAATTTAACAGCTTCAACCTCACCTCGTAAGGAATACTCCTCATCCCCTGTATCCTTTTAGTCATTCTCCTCTGTACTGATTCTAATAGACCTATATCTTTCCTGTAATGTGGGGACCAGAACTGCACAGCGTAGTCTAGATGAGGTCTGACCAGCGCCAAGTATAACTTTAATATTACTTCCGGCCTTCTACTTTTAACACTCCTAAAAATGAATCTTAGTACCCTATTTGCCTTGTTTCTGGCTTCTATGCATTGTTTCCCTAGACGGAGTTCAGAGCTAACTATAACTCCTAAATCTTTCTCGTACCCTGTACCTACCTGTCTTTAATTCTTTTAGCCTATCTACCTCCTGTTCCACTATCTCCCTAGTTATGGAAATATCTGTCAGGTTCTCATTCTCATCTGCTCTAAACACCTGTTCACTATCTGGCATATCCTGCATGTTTTCCTGGGTGAAGACAGTTAAAAAATACTCATTCAGAAGCTTACTAATCTCCTCCCCAGAACTAACCAGCTCCCCATCTGCTGCCTTTAATGGACCTATAGTATTCTTATTCTTCGTCCTGTATACCTGATAAAATCCCTTGGGGTCCGTCTTCGCCTGGCTGGCTACCTTTAACTCATAATTGCTCTTAGCTTTCCTCGTTAACTTCCTGACTGTTCTAACTAATTCATTATATTGTGACCTTAACACTTCTTCACCTGCCCTTAATCTCTTGTACTCGTATACTTCTCTTACGCCCTATATAATGCTTTAACATAGCAGTCATCCATTTAGGATCATTTTTTTGTTATCTTATTGTCCTATACGGGATATTTGCTAACTGACCTGTATGTACTTTATCTACAAAATATTTATACAATTCATCTACATTTACCTCACCTAAGTGTAGGGTAAAGGAGGATGTCTCAGTGCAAAGTTTCGGTGAAGGAAAGATTTCAAAGGAAGGTTGTGGTGATGGAGGGGAAAAATTGTTATACGAAAAGGAAGTGTTGGTTTGTGGCGATAGGAAGAAGGAATAAAGGAAGAAATGTTTGGAGTGAAGGAGGAAGGACTTCAGGAAGGGTTGCAGTGAAGGAAAAGGAAGGATTGTGATGGAGAGGATTGGTAGTGAAAGAGGAGGTTGTAGGAACAATCACGGATAGAAGAGGATAGTTTTAGGGATTGGGGTGGTGAAAGAAAAGGTTTGGGTTCGGTGATGAAGAAGGATTTAAATTCAGAGAGTAAGAAGTAAGAGAGAGAGAAAAAAAAGGCTTTGGGTGTAAGAAGGTACAATTGAAAAGGATAAAAAATGGGAGGTTTAGAAGCGATAGATGGAATGAAAGACTAAATGAAGGAGGAAGATGAAAAGGAGGAGGAGGGTTAGGAGGAAAAGGACGGAGAGGAGGAGGTAGAGGAAGAAGAGAGAGAGATTATATGATTAGGGAAAGAAGAGGGCACTTTTAGGGATTATGGTTAAGAGAGGGAAGATTTTGGGATGAAGGAGAGAGTGGTTGAGTAAACAAAAAAAAAAAAAGGTTTGCTGAGAAAAGATTGTGCATGAAAAGGACTGCAATTGACGAATGAAGAGGTGCAGAATGAAGAAGGATGTGGATGGCATAAGATAGAAATGTAAAAGATAAAGAAATAAGAGGTTCGGCTGGATAGTTAGAGTGGAGAACAAAAAGGAAGAGGAGGAGGAGGAGGAGGAAGAGGAGGAGGAGATGATACGAAAAAAGATTAAGAGTAAAGAATGAGTTTGGTGGAATAGCTTAGGGGTGAATTAAGCCTGAAAATTAGGATAAAGAAACAGGTTTAGAAGTGAAGAAAGAGAGGATTGGGTAGAGGAACAGTGGGCAGAGGACGAGGAGGAGGAGGAGGAGGAGGAAGTAAAAGGAAGAGGAGTAGGAGGAGGAGAAGCTGGATTTTTGGGGCGTGATATGGGGGAAGAAGAATGGGAGGAGGAATAAGAGTGGGCAGAGGAGGAGAAAGAATAAGTGGAGTTACGGGAGGAGGAAGAAAAGCAACAAGTTTTTTGCGGTGACGATATCAGTGGAGGAACAGTGGAAGGAGAAGCGTGGGAAGAGGAGGAGGAGAAACAGAAGCAGGAGTTTTTTTGGGGGGGTGATTTGGGTGAGGCGCCTTCATCAAACTTGTAGAACGCAGCTAAATAAGGTGGAGGAAAAGTTCTGTGATAAGGCCCCAAAATTAAGTCAGGAAGAGCCTCATGCACGCATGGGATTAGTGAGATGCAAGGAAGCAGCCAGCCAGCCAGCCAGCACTGGGCAAGGCGGGGGACAGATTACTGCACCAGCCACAGAGGAGACACAAACAAAGAGAAACACACACACACACACACACACACACACACACACACACACACACACACACACACACTCACTCACTCACTCACTCACACTGTGTGTGTGTGTGTGTGTGTGTGTGTGTGTGTGTGTGCGTGTGTGTGAACCTTGAAAGGAACCAAATAACAAAGCAGCAGCGTACATGAAGAACAGAAAACATATCCCAAAAAATCATGCTTTTCTCCTGTCGTGCAAAATTATACGCACTCGACAACGAAGTTGATAAAGGATTTTTCTCCCAGTAATCCAAGACAAAGGGCGAGGAGGCAGAGGTCGAGGAGGCAAAGGGCACCACTGTGATGTTACTGCCTTTACCGTCCTGCCTTCCTTTAAGCTACGTTATATAAAGGCACGTGTTAAAAGATGCTTTGCCTCCTCACCACGGTTGTTTTCAAAGGCCACAGAGATGATTGGTCGGGTCTTCAAGAGTGTTTCTTCTGATAATAATGCTAAACTCTTCTTAGTTTGTCATCTGAGCTGTAAAAATATCCTTAAAAATCCGTGTAACTTGAACTGAAGTGCAGCCTTTTAAAAGTAGTCTGTGAAGCGCGCAAACGTTTCATAATGTTGTTGAAAATGGGAGAGATTTCCACACTGAATCATGGAAACGTTGAAGATATAAACATTGTATACTTTTGTTTCACCAGAGTTTTATTTATCTATGTATCTATTTACTTATTTTCTATTTATTTACTTTATTGCTGGTTCTTCAATATCGTAGAAATATGATCAAGAAGGCAGTTGACGGAGCGCCGCCGCCGCGCCAGGTCAAGAAAAACGTCTTTGTTTTGTCACTAGTGTTTACCTGGCAGATTAAGTTGTGTACAGACAGAACCCTTGTGTATGTGTGTGTGTGTGTGTGTGTGTGTGTGTGTGTGTGTACAGAGAGCCCTCGTATATGTATGTGTATACGTTTGTGGAGAGTTAGTGTGTATGTATGTATGTACGTATGTTTGCATGGCGGTTTTCTGTATGTATGGAAAAGTCCTGTGACGGTCATGACTGTGTTAGTGTCTGTGTGTTTGTGCTGGTGTCCGTGTGGAGAGAGAGAGAGAGAGAGACAGACAAGACAAGACAAGACAAGACAAGACAAGACTTGTCAAGACTTGTCAAGACTTGTCAAGACAAGACAAGACAAGACAAGACTTGTCAAGACTTGTCAAGACAAGAAGAGACAAGACAAGACTTGTCAAGACAAGACAAGACTTGTCAAGACTTGTCAAGACAAGACAAGACTTGTCAAGACTTGTCAAGACAAGACAAGACAAGACAAGACT
>NW_026973846.1:0-12500 GCF_035594125.1 Scylla paramamosain | reverse complement strand
CTCGGCTCAACTCACGCATGTTTTCCTTTATTTGCTGCTGCTCTTCCTCTGTTTTTGTTTGTTTGTGGCTCCCCTCTTTTTCTCTCAGTCTCTCCTCCGTCTTCTCTCCCTGTGTTCTCGTATTATTGAGCTTTATGATATTGGTAAGACTTCATAAGATTGGTTTATGGAAAACAAAGTTAAAAGTAAAGATGAGAGGAAGGACGGGAAGATATGCTGATAAGAGTGACGATTGCATTTGTATTTATGTAGTGAATATGAAGTAGCTGAGGGTATTTGTGATGTTATTTATAAGGGCTCAGTAAGGTTGGGTACAGCTTGGCGAAAGGGAAAGTGATTTTAAAAGAAAGGGATGGAACGCGAAGAACGCGCTGAATAAACTTGACGATTTCTTGTTTGCTTACGTAGTGATTAATATGTAGTTGAGGATATTAGCTGCATGGTATTGGCTGGTGAAATGGAAAGTAAAGGTGAAAGGAAGGGCTGGAAGGTATACAAGTAAAGATGACGAATGTTTGATTTGTTTACCTAGTGATTATTGAGGAGCTGAAGATGTTAGTGGTATGTTATTGTCTTTAAACTGATAATAAGCAGAAGGAAGATTAGAAGAGGAATAGTTTAGTGTTGTATTAGTAATTGGCTATAAGTGATATAAGTATTAGTGGTCTTGGGTGCGTGGTGGATAAAGGGCCAGTACGTACAGGTGGTATACAGCAGATGATATGCAGTGGGTGGCAGGCAGTAGGTGACGCGACGAGCAGGGCGATTTAAGTGTCAATTAAAGGTGTTTTTGCCACTTAGATGTGACAGACGGGTGTGTAGTGTTAAACAAAGGTAGTACACACAGACTAACATGAAACAAATAATAAGTCCAGAAAGCATGAAAATTACTAAATCACTCGGCAATACACGATACAGTCTCTCTCTCTCTCTCTCTCTCTCTCTCTCTCTCTCTCTCTCTCTCTCTCTCTCTCTCTCTCTCTCTCTCTCTCACACACACACACACACACACACACACACACACTCTGGCCATGCTATTGTGGCTCTGTTTTTAAGGGACGGGAACTCAATACACTGAGGTTCACTGAGGTAATCGGAGACGCCAGCACACACAGGCGGGATTCAGAGCAGCGTGGACCCTCCAATTATGCTGTTATATATATATTTTTTTTTTAATATGTTGCTTGGTGTGTGTGTGTGTGTGTGTGTGTGTGTGTGTGTGTGTGTGTGTGTGTGTGTGTTCGTATCATTTCATTATTACTGTTGTTTTTTTTTTTATGGTTTTAATGTTAGTGTTAGTTTCAGATTATTGATAGTGTTGTATTAGTGTTAGTGTTGTCACTGTTAGTATTGTTCGTAGTATTAATGTTTCAGTCTCAGTATTGTGATTTGTGTTAGTATTATCTCAGTGACAGTAATGTAAGTACTAGTGTTGTGTTTCTGTTCTTGTTGTGTAACTATTGAGTAAATTCCTTATTAGTGTTTATCATTTTACTATAAACATCATGTAAGTGTGAGTTAGTGGCAGTGGTGATGTTTGTGGAGGCGAGACATGAAAGACAAATGACCTGACCTCTCGGAACATGTCAGGTCAGCAGGTCCATTAGAGTCACGTCCATTAATGGCTTGTTTGTTCTGCTCTTAATTACCTCTTTAATTGCCGCGCCAATCAACACTTGATCTAAATTACTGATAGTATTCGCACGTTACTAAATGCGTTTTTTTTTCATACTCAGTAGGCCACATGTTTCTTATTTTATTATTCTATTTATATATTTATTTATTTATTTATTTATTATTCATCTGTTATAATTATAGTATACCAAATTTTTGGCTTCTTACTATTTAACCCATATTAAATCTGTATTTTGTTTTTCAGTTTTATTCTATAAACCATGACATATTCTCCTCAACTTTACGATGATCCTGGGGGATTATAAATAAACAGTCACTTTATCTCTCTCTTTGTATTACACCATTAAGTATAAAAAATAATAAATAAATGTATGATGAAAAAAAAAAAAATTTACGTACCAGAATAAACTTGTGTTTTTTTTTTTTTTCCCAGCTGATTCAGTGGAATCGGTTTAAGTATATAGTGTTTTAGATACCAGAATAAAACGGGTGCGCCTCACTTTCTTAATTTATTGCTAACAGAAATTTGTACAAAAAAATATCCTCTCGTGTTTTCGTCCGATTTCTTTGGGACACTCTAGATGACGAGAGATCTGTGCAAGGAAAGTGGAATGGTTTCAACCCAGTAGAATAAAGATAAGAAATTTTACTTTTCATTTAATTCTTAATGGCATTTTTTTTAACCATTGACCAAAGAGGAGAAAGAAATGAGGAAGCCACGTGTAAATGTGTAAGGTAGAATGATTTCAACCTCTGGAATACAATTTGTAATCTTTTCTTTTCTAGTTAGTTCGTTATGGCAAATTATATATTGATTTTCCATGAGGCAAATAGGAAAATTATAACGTATCTACCTGTAAGAGAACCCTAAATGTAGTTACTTCAGTTATTAGAATAAAGATCAGAATTATTTTTTTTATTTTTGTAATTCGTTATTGCTAAATTATATAATATTTTTTTTTACAAAAATTCAAGGGAGAAAAAATAAGATATCCACCTGAAATAAAAGTGTGAAAAGTAAAAAGAATAATATAGAAAACAAAAAAGCTAAATAAAAAAAAAATTCGTAAAAATTATGGAAGAAGATATCCCAGTTATGTCAACTCTGAACCCTGAGCCCTGAACCGTACAAGCTCTTATTAAGGCCCTGAATGAATCCCCTGATTCTTTTTTTTTTTAACTTGTCCTCCCGGGAAATCATCATCGCCATTTTTTTTCTCGTCCTTTTTTTTTAAGAAAAATGGTGGAGGTGCCCACGTAAACCTTTTAGCTTGTCTTTTCCTCGCATGGAGTGAACGGACAACAACAAAAAATAAATAAATAAATAAATAAATGCTTCGGGGAATAGAGAGTAGAGTGTGTGATACTTTGTGCGATTAGGTTTTAGTATTCGTAAGAAGCGCTGGGAATTTTATACACATTATATCGAACTGAATTTCAGGGACGAAGATTCTTCCATGAAAAGCTCACTCAAAATAATTCCCTAAACGATACTTTGTTCTTTTTTTCGGCACTCTTACCAAAAATACTGAGGACGT
This sequence comes from Scylla paramamosain, assembly GCF_035594125.1. Taxonomy (NCBI): domain Eukaryota; kingdom Metazoa; phylum Arthropoda; class Malacostraca; order Decapoda; family Portunidae; genus Scylla; species Scylla paramamosain. Next base: position 9,327 of record NW_026973846.1, on the reverse strand, counting down.
TTGGGAATTTTGTGTTACATTATACCTTGGTTACATCTCGTGTCGTCGTCCTTGCATTACACTCCTTGTCCCTATCACACATATACCTTACTTCCATTATTTACCCAGTCCTTCCTTCAGTTGATGTGTACTTCTTGTCTCCATTACTGCCTTCTCACAGTCTTTCACTCTCACCAACACTGCTTGCCTAAAATTACTTTCCTGTCATGACAAATTACCATCTAACTTCATCTAAGAAAAGTGACCAAACTTAACCTAACCTAACATATAACCTAATGAAAGCTAAATGCATATAGCATACAACAAATAACATATAAACATAAACATATATAACTTTAAGGTTTCAAGACACTTTATGCCTTCAATTTTTGACTACCGCTTTGGACCCTTTTATGGGACTGGCATTTCAGTGGCCTTTTTTTTTTATTGGAATTTGTTGCCCATGGCCAGTGTCCCTCCTACATAAAAAAAATAAATAAATAAATAAAAACTAAAAAAAACAAAAGAACGTACTAACAAATCTAACTGACTCAAGAACACTTCAAAAAAGAACGTAATCCAATTTCAGAAAATTTAATCTAATCCTGACTTTTTACTTAACATAACCTATTAGTCAAACCTAACTTTTCTACTACTACTACTACTACTACTATTACTACTACTACCAACTTATTATTATGATTATTGTTATTATTATTATTATTATTATTATTATTATTATTATTATTATTAAAAAAAGAGTGGTGTGAATGAATGTGAATGCAAAATTCTTTTGCCTTGTCTTAGTGACATTATTGCTGTTATTATTAATGGAAGGATATCTCTCTCTCTATCTCTCTCTCTCTCTCTCTCTCTCTCTCTCTCTCTCTCTCTCTCTCTCTCTCTCTCTCTCTCTCTCTCTCTCTCTCTCTCTCTCTCTCTCTCTCTCTTTGATATTCTTTATCGTCTCAACCTCTCGATTGTGTTCATTTTTAATCTTAAGAGAGTCTCGTGTTCTGCGTGTCTTCATTGTCTTCGCTTCGCCTCCTGAGTCACGTGTTCCTTTAAAGTGGCATCCGCCTCTGAGTCACGTGTTCCTTAAAGTGTTCACTCCGCCTCCGAGTCACGTGTTCCTTAAAGTGTTCACTCCGCCTGCGAGTCACGTGTTCCTTCAAAGTGTTCACTACCTTTCTCGAGCTCGCGTGTTCCTTAAAGTGTTCACTCCGCCTCCCGAGTCACGTGTTCCTTAAAGTGTTCACTCCGCTCTCCGAGTCACGTGTTCCTCAACGTGTTCACTCCGCCTGCGAGTCACGTGTTCATGCAAGTGTTCACTCCCGCCTCCGAGTCACGTGTTCCTCAACGTGTTCACTCCGCCTCCGAGTCACGTGTGTTCCTTAAAGTGTTCACTCCGCCTGCGAGTCACGTGTTCCTTAAAGTGTTCACTCCCGCCTCCGAGTCACGTGTTCCTTAACGCGTGTTCACTCCGCCTCCGAGTCACGTGTTCCTTAAAGTGTTCACTCCGCCTGCGACGGTCACGTGTTCCTTAAAGTGTTCACTCCGCCTCCGAGTCACGAATGTTCCTCAACGTGTTCACTCCGCCTCCGAGTCACGTGTTCCTTAAAGTGTTCACTCCGCCTGCGAGTCACGTGTTCCTTAAAGTGTTCACTCCGCCTCCGAGTCACGTGTTCCTTAAAGTGTTCACTCCGCCTGCGAAGTCACGTGTTCCTTAAAGTCTGTTCACTCCGCCTCCGAGTCACGTGTTCTCATAGAAGTGTTCACTCCGCCTGCGAGTCACGTGTCTCCTTAAAGTGTTCACTCCGCCTGCGAGTCACGTGTTCCTTAAAGTCGTTCACTCCGCCTCCGAGTCACGTGTTCCTTAAAGTGTTCACTCCGCCTCCGAGTCACGTGTTCCTTAAAGTGTAACCACTCAGCCTGCGAGTCACGTGTTCACTTAAAGTGTTCGGGCTCCGCTTCTGAGTCACACGTGTTCCTTAAAGTGTTCACTCAGCCTCCGAGTCACGTGTTCCTTAAAGTGTTCACTCCGCCTCTGAGTCACGTGTTCTTTAAAGTGTTCACTCCGCCTTCCGAGTCACGTGTTCCTTAAAGTGTTCACTCCGCCTCTGAGTCACGTGTTCTTCATTGTTGTTCACTCCGTGCCGAGTCGGCGACAGACCTCAACGTTGTTGCACTCAGCCTCCGAGTCACGTGTTCTTCATTTTTTTGTTCACTCCGTGCCGGGTCGCGTCATTCCTCAACGTGTTCACTCAGCCTGACAGTACCATGTTATTTGTTCTGTTCACTTTCCTGTGCCGAGTCGCGGTGTTCCTCAACGTGTTCACTCAGCCTGCGAGTCACGTGTTCTTCATTTTGTTCACTCCGAGCCGAAGTCGCGTGTTCCTCAACGTGTTCACTCAGCCTGACAGTACCGTGTTCTTCATTGTGTTCACTCCGGTGCTGAGTCGCGTGTTCCTCGACGTGTTCACTCAGCCTTCGAGTCACGTGTTCTTCATTTCTTGTTCACTCCGTGCTGGAGTCAGCGTGTTCCTCGACGTGTTCACTCCGCCTTCGAGTCACGTGTTCTTCATTTTGTTCACTCCGTGCCGGAGTCGCGTGTTCCTCAACGTGTTCACTCAGCCTGCGAGTCGACGTGTTTCTTCATTTTGTTCACTCCGTGCTGAGCGCGATGTTCCTCAACGTGTTCACTCAGCCTGCCGATGCACGTGTTCTTCATTTTGTTCACGCTCCGTGCCGGAGTCGCGTGTTTCTCAACGTGTTCACTCCAGCCTGTGAGTCACGTGTTCTTCATTTTGTTCACTCCCGTGCTGAGTCGCGTGTTCCTCAACGTGTTCACTCAGCCTGCGAGTCCACGTGTTCTTCATTTTGTTCACTCCGTGCCGAGTCGCGTGTTCCTCATCAATGTTCACTCCGCTTGTTAGTAGCGTGTTCTTCGTGTTCACTCCACCTTAGTTTCAGAAGTCGCGTGTTCTTCATCTTCACTCCACGTTTGAGTCCCGTGTTTTTCGACGTCTCAGTCCTTTTGATCCGTCTTCAATTTTTATCTCCGAGTCTCGTGTTCTCTAAGTAATTTCTCACTCCGCTTCCTGAGTCCCGTGTGTCTTCGTCACCGTTGCGGCTTGTCATTTTTTTCTTCTCCTGATTTACATTTTTCTTTTGCCTCTCTAACCTTACAATTACAGCGTATAACTATAATGTATTTACTTTTTTTCAGTTTTCTTCAATGTATTTCCTTTTTGTCTTGTTCTAGTAAGCTTTTTTTTTCTTTTTAGACATTTTATTTATTTTCTATTTCGTTTTATATTTCAAATTTCTCATTTTTATTGCTTTTCTTTTACTTTTTTTTATTTTGGTCTTTTATATTTTCTTTTCTTCTGTTTTAGTTTCTATTCTAAATTCAAAAGTATTCCTTTATTTTCTTACTTGTAGTTTTTTGAATATATTCTTTTCTTATACATTCTAATCTCAACATAAAATACTATTTTTTTTCACAATTTTTGCAATATTTGTATTTTTTCTTTTCTATTAAATTTCTTCAGTTCGACTTTCTACTTTAAAGAACTACAAGTTTATGCATATTTTTATTCAATTTTTTTTTCATGTTATTCTTTTATATTATTTTTTTCATGTTTTACTTGCTACTGTGCACTTACAAATAGAGCATTTTTTTTATTTAATTATTTTTCTTTATTCCTCCACTGTTTTACTTTCTACTCTTTCAAACTTAGAATTTGAACTTTTTTTTTGTATTTTTATTTATTTATCCCCCCCCCCCCCCCCCCCCCCCCCCCCCCCCCCCCTCTCTTTTTTTCTTGTGTTTTTACTTTCCACTCTAAACTTACAACTATATTTATTTTGTTTTTATATTTGTAACCTCTTTTTTTTTTTTATTTTATCTTTTCTGGTTTCCTTTCTACTGCAACTTTTAAAAGCTAAACTTTTTTTGAATTTTTTATTTGTTTTTTTTTCTAAAATTTTGTTCAGTTTTCTGCTTTTTATATTTTCTTTTCTTTTATTTTATTTTTCATTTTTCCATTATATATTTTTTTTACTTTTTATATTATCTTGTCCAGATTTACTTTCATTGTTTTTTTCCTATTTTTCTTCTAGAAATTTATAGCTATTTTTTTTTTTACTGTTATATATTTTCTCTTTTTTTTTTTACTCCAAACCTACAAGTAGACTTTTCCTAATTTCTTTATTTACTTTGCATTTTTCCATTAAGCGTTTTTGTTATTATTTTCTTTTTTTTTATCTTTTATTTTAAACTTCAACCTTTTCTTTTTGTATTTTCTTAACTATATTTTTATTTTTTTATTTTCTACTTTTATATATATATTTTTTTCTACTCTACATTTGCAACTGCACCTTTTTTCTTGTATTTTAAAGATTTATTTTCTTTTTTTTTCAATTTTATTCTTTTTATCTTATATTTTGTGGACGATACTGCAAATTCCTCATAGACGTTGCGACCATGAATCAGGGTCTATTCTAGTTCCGATCAGCTCCGCCCTCAGTGTTGCCCATAGACGTTCAGTTTTGCTTCAGTTGCCCGAGATGTGACAGCGTGTGGACGTGGCCTCTTTACTCAGCGATGAGAATGGGCTGTGCTCCTGGACCACTTCAGCTGTGGCATATATCGCACCAGCAGTACAGAAACCCAAGCGACCAAATAAACAAGGGCCAAAGAGAAAAGTGGTCCTTCATTGCTGCATCAAACTTCTCCCTCACTTCATGGATTCTACAATTTTCTGATGTTCTCTTCGGAAGGAACTTATTAATCACTTTATTTTATTTATTTATTTATATATTTTATTTTTTATTTTTTTTATTTATTTTTGTATTGCTGTCACTATAATCTTTACTTTTCACCTTCCATAGACAAGGTTTTTCTTTCTAAATTTCAATGCGTCGGCACAAAAGTCTCCAGGAAACAGTTCCTGAAGGTATTTACTTATTTTTCTAAGCAACAGTCTTGAGTGGCCGTTGCATCTTTTCCCTGCAATGTCTCTAGTAAAAAACTATCAGCTGCATTTGATTTACCTTTGTCTCCATAATCTCTTCTTCTAACTTTCCGTAGACAAGGTTGTTCTTTAAAAAAAGGGGATTTTTTTATAGAAATCTACACAGAACTCATTACCTGCGGACGTCGCCGTCACCTTCACGCTGTGAATGTTGCTTCAGCACTGAACTAGATCGTGCGACAATGCCACAGACGTTCAGATTTGCGGCCGCCTGAACTCAAACAGAAGCCAAGAACCTGTTGGCGGCCAGGTTCTGATCCGGGAATAAATCCGTCCACTTTTGATCTTACGATCACTCAATACACTGTGAGATTTGCTTACAATTCTGGCACACGAATCCGAATAAGTAACGTCTTAACAAAATCTTAACTTAAGCAATGGGAATTTGTTTTTTTTTACATTTTCTTATTTTTTTTTATTTTATTTTTTTTAGTTTTTGTTAAATTTTCTTATTTTATATTTTATTTATTTTCTGTTAACTTTCAATTCTCAATTTAGAACTGGATTTTTTTGTATTTTCTTTTTTTTTTTTTTTTTTTTTTTCCTTCATTTTCCCTCTACATGTCCCTTCACGTTGGGATCTCAGTGTGTGCCGTTGTAACGCCACCTTGGCGAGAGAGCACAGAGCATGGTTGAATTGCTCTCGTGCTCCTCACCTTCCACCTCCACCATCTGCTTGGTCACTCCCTTCCTTCTCTGTACAGTTTATTTATTGCAGTCTTCGTCTTCTTCATCCAGACTCCAGTAGTTTTCTTCACTGTAACAATGCAGCAGTTCCCGCCATTCCTCTTCATTCTTGGATCATGAACCTTCTTCTTCCGTTCGTTGGTTGTTTAGACTCCTCGCTCCTTGACCACAGTCCATCGCGTCATTGACCCACGAGGCCTCCATGCGGTCCATCTCACTTTCCATCCGTGCCATCTCGGCCTTGAGAGCAGCCAGCTCCGAGGCGCAGCTCTTCTTCTCTTTCAGCAACACATCCGTCTCCTTCTTCATCAGCGTGCATTCCGTCGACAGAATGTCCACGCTGAGGTGTCCATCACCGTCGGCGGCTTCACAGGCAGTGGCTCCCGAGCCTGCGGGAGACCCCAGAACGGCAGCACACAGTTGGGACACTTGCACGTTCTTCCAACCCATGGAGCCTTGCTGTCCGCCATGTTCCTTTCCCTTCATTGCTTTCATGCGTGTGTTGTTTTGTCTCGATGTGCCTGCTGCTCTTCACATTCCTTCTTGTTCTCACTCTCAATGCTGATGCCAAACACAAAGTCTTCGTTGTCTCCGCGCCCCAAGCGCCGCAGGAATTCCGCCACCGTGGTGAGGGTGGCGACCTTCCCTCGGTTGTGCTTCATGACAATCTTCACCACAGTCTCTTCTGACCGTTGGCGCGCCGTCAGCAGGCGGCCCACGTCCAAAGCTGCCACGGCAGGGAGGTGTACGTCTGCCGCGTGAGCGAAGAGTGCCCGCTCCCAGTGGAAGGTGAATGCCGCCACCCGCCTGCTTGTAGGAGGCGCAAGGCACGCAGCGCCACAGCCAGCCAGACTTTTGTATCGCTGCTTTGCCTTGAGGGGCGTGGTGTGTGGGGGCACCGGCGGCCTCCACCACACACACGCCGCGCATCTCACTGTTATCCTGCACTCACGGTTTTCATTGTGTCTGTGTTTTCTGTGTCTGTATCTCTTAGGAGGTATAATATTTCCCTTCACTTGTATCTGGTAGGGGGTATCACATTCCCCCCTCATTTGAATTTTCACACGCCAGATGAGACTCGTAACCAACTCCAAAAACGCCTTGTAAGTGTTTCTGATTGGCCGCCTTACACCCTTGCTCAGGGGCTCTGATTGGCCGCTTTTTACTACTCCCGTGTCTCTTATTGGCTACTCCGCTGGATCAGTGAAGTAAACCAGTATACATCATTAATTTTGCTCCACTGGAACTAAAGCACGTACGTTCTGTGCACTGCACGCTTTTCCTTTTTCCTTTCTTTCCGATACACGTGTGATTTACTTTTCCTTGAGGAGGGTAGTTACTGCTTGTTTTGTTTGTGTGAGAAAGCATGTCACTGATAAAAGAAAATAAAAAAGAAAATATATATAGAATTTAGGGGTACTCTTGCATTTGGTTGATTGCATGAGTGATTGTTAATATTATAGAAAATAAATTACAGTAAATAAAAAAAAGCATAATACGGGTAATGTTCTTTGTCGTGGAATGTATAACTAAGGTGTACTATTACAGAAAATTAAGTTGAAATAAAAAAAATATCTGAGGATACTTTTCTTTACGGTAGTGTACAAATGATTGTCAATGCTAGCATTATTAGCTACAGTAAAAAAAAAAAAAAAGTAATACAAGGGGGTTTATTATTATTAATATTATAATTATGTATATAAGTTAGTATGGTTGGCATACAAAGTATGTTGCAGAGTGTAGCGTAGGAAGAAGGCGCAGCATGAGAAGAACCTTATTGGTAAAGTGAGGAGTGAAAATATCTCGTATCATAATCAGCTGCACGCTGAAGTCTGCCTCATGTGTTCCTCACCCACGCGGTAGGCATAATCAGCGCCGTCTTTCTACAGAGTGAAGGAGACGCAAAACTGCTGCGGTAGGAGTGTTTCACGTTTAAAGCGGCGTGAGTGCAGCGGGGTGTGGCAGCGTCAAAGCGGGAAAAAGACTTGGTCGTGTAGACCAGTGGTTCTCAACCTGGGATCGATCGAACACCATTTTATTTTTTCAATTACGAAGGGTTCGGTGAATCCGCATGCTGCAATTTGCGGCAATCAGTACACCACGGCAAAGTTAAGAACCACTGGTGTAGAGAGAGACAAGGAAACACTCGCCTGAACACTTGGGACAGCCTGATATGCAAGTATTTTTATATGTGCAGAGGAAGATTACTGTGGTGTTTATCCTGGCCAGGGCGGCATGATGCAGGGAGGTGTGGCGGTGTTGAGGTAGGAGAAGGTCTTAAGGGTGGCATGAGAGAGAGACAAGAAAACTGTGCTTGGGCACTTAATGCTGGAGCAATGTACTGCAATGCTGCACGAGGATTGCTGCAGTTTTTACCAGTAGAGTGCAGGAGCGTCGAGGCGGGGAAGACGTCTTAGAGTATATAGAAAGACACGCTGATAAACCCAAGCTGATAGATGAATAACGTTAATACAAAGAATAAAGTATTGCTCCATTTACGCGGGGAGTATTGTGGCTGCTATACATACAGAGAGAGAGAGGGAGAGAGAGAGAGAGAGAGAGAGAGAGAGAGAGAGAGAGAGAGAGAGAGAGAGAGAGAGAGAGAGAGAGAGAGAGAGACAGCTTAGACAGCAGGTTAATACAGGACCACCGTCTTCCAGTATGTTTTTGTTCAGGTTACGTATCCCAGGCAGGGGAAGATCTTGCTTACCCAAAGGCAAAGAAACATGCTGGAAAAAAAGGGAATCATGGACAATCTATAGGTGAAAATAATGATATTCCTAAAACTCCAAATCCATGAAAAGTTACATGCGAAAACCTTCATTTTCAGAGGCACTGTGAGTCTGGCAGTGATGTGTTTTCACTAATACCGTAAATGAAAATTTGGATTTGAGAAAGTTAAAGCTTAAACCAACTCAAGTAAAAAAAAATGTGAATAATCTGTAAGAACAAATAATTGCATTCCCCCTCAAAAAAAAAGAAAAAAGAAAACAAAAGAAAAGTTACAATCAAAACACTGATTTTCAAGAAGCATCATTAATGTTTACCACAACGATATGTGTATTTTTTAATGGAAACCTATTTTCTGTTCAACATCAAAGTTTCCGTTTTTTTTTTTTTTTTTGTCAATTACGAACATAAGAACATGAGAAATAAGGGAAGCTGCAAGAACATGAGAAATCAGGGAAGCTGCAAGAAGTGACCAGTTTACACGTGGCAGTCCCTGTATGAAATATACCTACCTATTTCCACCTATTATCCCCATCCATAAACCTGTCTAATTTTCCCTTAAAGCTCCCTAATGCCCCAGCACTAACAGCATGATTACTGAGTCCGTTCCACTCATGCACTCTATTTGAGAACCAATTTCTTCCTATCTCTTGCTATTTTTCCTCTCCTGCACATTTAATCTTGCTTTGTCTCATAAGAAATATTTGTGCTTTATAAATCTTGTGAGGATTATTTATTTTTATTTTTTTTTTTCAGATGCAAAGGTTGAATTGATTATTTTTCGTTATGTTTTCGTCGTTGTTCAACTCTAAATTTTTATTTTTATTTTGTGATTGCGATTAAATGTTGTTTTTGCTTTATGATTATGTTAAGCTAATGATTCGTGTGTGTG
>NW_026973845.1:62500-66055 GCF_035594125.1 Scylla paramamosain | reverse complement strand
AGGTATATTATTATTAGTGGTTGTAGTTTTGTATCACAACATTAACTTATATTAGTTTTGCCTGAAAATCTCTCGTTTTCTAACATTCTCCCATCCTGCAGGCCTGAGTCCAGACTGAGACCCAGAGAAATGTAAACAAACGCACCAGTCAGACTTGATATAGGAGTGAATTTGTTGCTTTTTAAAGTAGCAGTCGGTCTGTACATGTGTGAGGTGGCGAGGGGTGTCGCCAGGGGGCGGCTAGTAGCGTCTGCCACCAGGGAAATATGTAAAAACATAAAAAAGACGCTTCTCAAGAAAGGTAAGGCCGGTTGCAGCTTTTATTTTTTCTTTATTTCTTTCCATCAGGTTAAGTTTATATTAATTCAGTTAGTTAGGTTTGTTTAAGTCTCTCTCTCTCTCTCTCTCTCTCTCTCTCTCTCTCTCTCTCTCTCTCTCTCTCTCTCTCTCTCTCTCTCTCTCTCTCTCTCTAGAAAAGTGGTGCTAATGGTGCAGGAAGGCCTATCTACCTGCACCATAAGCCACTATACCACGCGTCACTGTACATTTAAACTGTACCCCCAAAACTTAACCTAGACCGGCCCTCACTTAAAAAAAAAATATATCGTTTTTTTTTTCGTGTTCTTAATATTTCAGTGCTACAATACCACATCACTGTACCCTATGCGGATAATGGTGCAGGAAGGCCTTGTCTACCTTCACCATAAGCGACTGTACCATGCGTCACTGTACCTTAAAACTGTACCACAAAAACAACCTAACTGGCCCTCACCTGAAAAAAAATATCTTTTTTTTTTTTGTGTTTGCTTAATATTTCAGTGCTACAGTACCACAGCATTGTACTCTAAGTGGTGCTAATGGTGTGAAGGCCTTGTCTACCTTCACCATAAGCCACTGTACCATGTGTCACTGTACCTTAAATCTGTACCACAAAAACAACCTAACTGGCCCTCACCTGAAAAAAAAATCTCTTTTTTTTTTTAACCTAACCTAACCTAACCTAACCTTACCTAACCTAACCTAACCTAACCTAACCTGACCTGACCTGACCTAACCTAACCTAACCTAACCTAACCTGACCTAACCTAACCTAACCCTAACCTAACCCGACCTACCCCATCCTAACCTAACCTAACCTAACCTAACCCACCTAACCTAACCTATCCTAACCTTAACTGAGACAGTACCACAATGGCCACAAGGCAAAAAGACGATTCAAAATGACTGGCATACCAAGCAATTAATTAGCAGTAAATCAGTCTTTGTTGACTTACTCCAAAGCCTTTCAGTTTGTCGACCTCTAGTATACTGTTAGGAAAAAGTGCATTATTAAGACATTATTAGTGGTTGTATCACGGTATGCTTTATAATAGACTTATAACTAGTTTCCTTCTGAAAATCTTCTTCGTTTTCTTATCATTCGGCCATTCTACACGCCTGAGCCCTGACAGAGACCCAGAGAAATGTAAACAGGCACGAGTCAGACTTGATATAGGGCTGAATTTGTTGCTTTTCTAGAGGGAGGGTAGTCGGTCTGTCCAGCATGCGTGAGGTGGCGAGAGGCGTGCCTAGGGTGGCGGCTAGTAGCGTGTGCCACCGTGGAAATATGTACAGACAGTAAAGAAGACGCCCTCTTGGCAGCAAGGCCGGTTCCAGCTTTTATTTTTATTTATTTATTTCCATCCCGGCCTGGGACCGCCCCCTTCCCGAGTCCTGAGTGTGTCAGGGGACGGCCCGGGGGTGCTGTGCGCCCGTGAGTGTACCAGGTGCTCAAGCATATACAAAACAAGGAAAGTTTGAAGTATTTTTAGAGGGGCAAGTCGGTCTGTACTCAGCACATGCGTGTACATTAATTTTCAGGTGTTCCTTGTCATCCCCTGTCACTCCTGCCTGCCTCTGTCACCTCTACCAATCCCTGTCAAGCTCTGCCAAGCCCTTTGTCACCTCTCAAGTAATGAGGTGGCTTGAGATGTGAGATTTTAAACAGAAGCCTTTGCTGTCACCCCTGCCAAGTTCCTACCAAACCCTGTCAGCCCCCACCAAGGCCCTCCTCTGCTTGTCCACTCAACCCCCAATGAGACCTATCAGCTCTATAATCTGAAAAAAGTGCAGTGTCTTAGGAGTGGATTGATTAAGTAAACAGTGACTTATGGCCAAAATGGAACTATATGGAGATTAAGTAGAGATTAGAATAGAAGCTGAAATTGAGTAGGATAGCTACAATCACAGACTTCCAACTTGCTACTCCTTGGTGTAGAAAGCACCCGCAGGAATGCTAATTACATGGCAACTCTTGTTAGTCCAACTGCATGTGTTCTTGAAAGCAGACTGACAGATTCAGTGTGTGACATGCTGACGTGGGGGAAGGCTGTCTGGTGGCTGCTCTATGCTGTAGCTAACAAATGGTTGTGTTTCAAGTGTTGTCATGCCTGGAAAGTCTACAGGTCATCATTACTAGTATAAATGTCTTGTACTACAATGGTGAAATTTAGTGAAAAAATGTGCTGTTTATGTATTGGCAGGGAAAGATTTGTGCTCATCAAGACAATGATAAAAAAATTTTATATTATTATTATTATTACTATTTTTTTTTCTTTCTTTACTTGTTTTGCTGTAAGATGAGATCACAATAACTGCCCTCTTGATGCCCTATAAGTGTTGCACCGCCAAGCACCAAGGGGCGGCCACCACGGTGCACAGTGAAGCACGTCCCAGCATCCCTGTCACCATCTTTTCCCTGCCAATAATTATGCATTACATTTCCCCAACTAATTTCATTCTAGTGCAACATTTCTTACTACTAATGGTGACTCTGTAAATTTCCCAGCATGACCAGTGGCAACAGCACTCTCAAACAAACACAGCCTTTTCTTAGCCACAGCAAGGTGCAGCCACCGACAGACAGTTCTTCCCTAAGTCAGCATGTCCACACTGCATCCATAACACTGGGAGCCTTCCAGGAAACACATCTGGGGGACTGATACAAGTTGCTGTGTAGGTCATTTGTCCCAGCAGACTCTTCTCACACCAAGCAGGCATGAGGTGGTAGTCTGTGCAGTGCGTCAGTGCTTGGAATTTTGAACCGGTCTTGCTGCATCTATGGCCCAGAGACCAAACACAGACCAAACAGAGGGCTAGCTGAACCCAACACAAACCAAACAGACGCCCACCAGAACCATACACAGGCCCACAGAACTAACTGACTGGCTGGGTCCGGCTGGGACTCGCTGGGCTGAGTGACTGACTGACTGACTGACTAGACTGGCTGGCTGGCTGGCTTGCTGGCAATGGCTTACCTAACTGACTGACTGACTGACTGGCTGGCTGAGTGACTGATTGACTGGCTGGTTAGCTAGTTGGGTGGCTAGCTGGTTGGTTGAATGGCTGACTGACTGACTGACTGACTGACTGACTGACTGACTAGCTGAGTTGACTGATTGATTGGCTGGTTGGTTGAATGCCTAGCTGGCTGGTTGAATGGCTGACTGACTGACTGACTGACTGACTGACTGACTGACTGACTGACTGACTGACTGACTAACTGACTGACTGACT
>NW_026973845.1:0-60000 GCF_035594125.1 Scylla paramamosain | reverse complement strand
GCAGGCCTGAGTCCAGACCGAGACCCAGAGAAATGTAAACAAACGCACCAGTCAGACTTGATATAGGAGTGAATTTGTTGCTTTTTTAAAGCGGCAGTCGGTCTGTACATGTGTGAGGTGGCGAGGGGTGTCGCCAGGGGGCGGCTAGTAGCGTCTGCCACCAGGGAAATATGTAAAAACATAAAAAAGACGCTTCTCAAGAAAGGTAAGGCCGGTTGCAGCTTTTATTTTTTCTTTATTTCTTTCCATCAGGTTAGGTTTATATTAATTCAGTTAGTTAGGTTTGCTTAAGTCTCTCTCTCTCTCTCTCTCTCTCTCTCTCTCTCTCTCTCTCTCCTCTCTCTCTCTCTCTCTCTCTCTCTCTCTCTCTCTCTGTGGTGCTAATGGTGCAGGAAGGCCTTGTCTACCTGCACCATAAGCCACTATACCATGCGTCACTGTACATTTAAACTGTACCCCAAAAACTTAACCTAACTGGCCCTCACTTAAAAAAAAATATATCGTTTTTTTTTCGTGTTCTTAATATTTCAGTGCTACAATACCACATCACTGTACCCTATGATGCTAATGGTGCAGGAAGGCCTTGTCTACCTTCACCATAAGCGACTGTACCATGCGTCACTGTACCTTAAAACTGTACCACAAAAACAACCTAACTGGCCCTCACCTGAAAAAAAATATCTTTTTTTTTTTTGTGTTTGCTTAATATTTCAGTGCTACAGTACCACAGCACTGTACTCTATGGTGCTAATGGTGCAGGAAGGCCTTGTCTACCTTCACCATAAGCCACTGTACCATGTGTCACTGTACCTTAAATCTGTACCACAAAAACAACCTAACTGGCCCTCACCTGAAAAAAAATCTCTTTTTTTTTTTAACCTAACCTAACCTAACCTAACCTTACCTAACCTAACCTAACCTAACCTAACCTGACCTGACCTGACCTAACCTAACCTAACCTAACCTAACCTGACCTAACCTAACCTAACCTAACCTAACCTGACCTGACCTAACCTAACCTAACCTAACCTAACCTAACCTAACCTAACCTATCCTAACCTAACCGAGACATTAAAAATTAGTCACAAGGCAAAAAGACGATTCAAAGTGACTGACATACCAAGCAATTAATTAGTGAAATCAGTCTTTGTTGACTACTCCAAAGCCTTTCAGTTTGTCGACCTCAGTATACTGTTAGGAAAAAGTGCATTATTAAGACATTATTAGTGGTTGTATCACGGTATTTTATAATAGACTTATAACTAGTTTCCCCTGAAAATCTTTCGTTTTCTATCATTCTTTCATTCTACACGCCTGAGCCCTGACAGAGACCCAGAGAAATGTAAACAGGCACGAGTCAGACTTGATATAGGGCTGAATTTGTTGCTTTTCAGAGAGGGGCAGTCGGTCTGTACATGCGTGAGGTGGCGAGAGGCGTGTCCAGGGGGCGGCTAGTAGCGTGTGCCACCGTGGAAATATGTACAGACATAAAGAAGACGCCCTCAAGAAAGGTAAGGCCGGTTCCAGCTTTTATTTTTATTTATTTATTTCCATCCCGGCCTGGGACCGCCCCTTTCCCGAGTCCTGAGGTGTTGGGGGACGGCCCGGGGGTGCTGTGTGCCCGTGAGTGTACCAGGTGCTCAAGCATATACAAAACAAGGAAAGTTTGAAGCATTTTTAGAGGGGCAGTCGGTCTGTACTCGTACATGCGTGTACATTAATTTTGAGGTGTTCCTTGTCATCCCCTGTCACTCCTGCCTGCCTCTGTCACCTCTACCAATCCCTGTCAAGCTCTGCCAAGCCCTTTGTCACCTCTCAAGTAATGAGGTGGCTTGAGATGTGAGATTTTAAACAGAAGCCTTTGCTGTCACCCCTGCCAAGCCCTACCAAACCCTGTCAGCCCCCACCAAGGCCCTCTCAAGCCACCACTCAACCCCCTACCGAGACCTATCAGCTCTATAATCTGAAAAAAGTGCAGTGTCTTAGGAGGGATTGATTAAGTAAACAGTGACTTATGGCCAAAATGGAACTATATGGAGATTAAGTAGAGATTAGAATAGAAGCTGAAATTGAGCAGGATAGTTACAATCACAGACTTCCAACTTGCTACTCCTTGGTGTGAAAGAATCTGCAGGAAATTAAGTACATGGCAACTCCTGTTAGTCCCTCATGTGTTCTTGAAAGCAGACTGACAGATTCAGTGTGTGACATGCTGACGTGGGGGAAGGCTGTCTGGTGGCTGCTCTATGCTGTAGCTAACAAAATGGTTGTGTTTCAAGTGTTGTCATGCCTGGAAAGTCTACAGGTCATCATTACTAGTATAAATGTGTACTACAATGGTGAAATTTAGTGAAAAAATGTGCTGTTTATGTATTGGCAGGGAAAGATTTGTGCTCATCAAGACAATGATAAAAAAATTTTTATATTATTATTATTATTACTATTTTTTTTCTTTTACTTGTTTTGCTGTAAGATGAGACTACAATAACTGCCCCTTGATGCCCTATAAGGTACCGCCAAGCACCAAGGGGCGGCCACCACGGTGCACAGTGAAGCACGTCCCAGCATCCCTGTCACCATCTTTTCCCTGCCAATAATTATGCATTACATTTCCCAACTAATTTCATTCTAGTGCAACATTTCTACTACTAATGGTGACCTGTACACTTCCCAGCATGACCAGTACAGCACTTCAAACAAACACAGCCTTTTCTTAGCCACAGCAAGGTGCAGCCACGACAGACAGCCTTCCCTAAGTCAGCATGTCACACTGCATCCATAACACTGAGCTTCCAGGAACACATCTGGGGGACTGATACAAGTTGCTGTGTAGGTCATTTGTCCCAGCAGACTCTTTCACACCAAGCAGGCATGAGGTGGTAGTCTGTGCAGTGCGTCAGTGCTTGGAATTTTGAACCGGTCTTGCTGCATCTATGGCCCAGAGACCAAACACAGACCAAACAGAGGGCTAGCTGAACCTAACACAAACCAAACAGACGCCCACCAGAACCATACACAGGCCCACAGAACTAACTGACTGGCTGGCCGGCTGACTCGCTGGCTGAGTGACTGACTGACTGACTGACTGACTGGCTGGCTGGCTGGCTTGCTGGCTGGCTTACTAACTGACTGACTGACTGACTGGCTGGCTGAGTGACTGATTGACTGGCTGGTTAGCTAGTTGGGTGGCTAGCTGGTTGGTTGAATGGCTGACTGACTGACTGACTGACTGACTGACTGACTGACTAGCTGAGTGACTGATTGATTGGCTGGTTGGTTGAATGCCTAGCTGGCTGGTTGAATGGCTGACTGACTGACTGACTGACTGACTGACTGACTGACTGACTGACTGACTAACTGACTGACTGACTAGCTGAGTGACTGATTGATTGGCTGGTTTGTCGAATGGCTAGCTGGCTGGTTGAATGGCTAACTGACTGACTGACTGACTGACTGACTGACTGACTGACTGACTGACTAACTGAGTGACTGATTGATTGGCTGGTTGGTTGAATGGCTAGCTGGCTGGTTGAATGGCTGACTGACTGACTGACTGACTGACTTACTGACTGACTGACTGACTAACTGACTAGCTGAGTGACTGATTGATTGGCTGGTTGGTTGAATGGCTGACTGACTGACTGACTGACTGACTGACTGACTGACTGACTAACTGACTGACTGACTGACTAGCTGAGTGACTGATTGATTGGCTAGTTGGTTGAATGGCTAGCTGGCTGGTTGAATGGCTGACTGACTGGCTGACTGACTGACTAACTGACTGACTGACTGACTGACTGACTGACTGACTGACTAGCTGAGTGACTGATTGATTGGCTGGTTGGTTGAATGCCTAGCTGGCTGGTTGAATGGCTGACTGACTGACTGACTGACTGACTGACTGACTGACTGACTGACTGACTGACTGACTGACTGACTAGCTGAGTGACTGATTGATTGGCTGGTTGGTTGAATGGCTAGCTGGCTGGTTGAATGGCTAACTGACTGACTGACTGACTGACTGACTGACTGACTGACTGACTGACTGACTAACTGAGTGACTGATTGATTGGCTGGTTGGTTGAATGGCTAGCTGGCTGGTTGAATGGCTGACTGACTGACTGACTGACTGACTGACTGACTGACTGACTGACTGACTGACTGACTGACTGACTGACTGACTAACTGACTAGCTGAGTGACTGATTGATTGGCTGGTTGGTTGAATGGCTAGCTGGCTGGTTGAATGGCTGACTGACTGACTGACTGACTGACTGACTGACTGACTGACTGACTGACTGACTGACTGACTGACTGAGTGACTGATTGATTGGCTAGTTGGTTGAATGGCTAGCTGGCTGGTTGAATGGCTGACTGACTGGCTGACTGACTGACTGACTGACTGACTGACTGACTGACTGACTGACTGACTAGCTGAGTGACTGATTGATTGGCTGGTTGGTTGAATGCCTAGCTGGCTGGTTGAATGGCTGACTGACTGACTGACTGACTGACTGACTGACTGACTGACTGACTGACTGACTAGCTGAGTGACTGATTTATTGGCTGGTTGGTTGAATGGCTAGCTGGCTGGTTGAATGGCTAACTGACTGACTGACTGACTGACTGACTGACTGACTGACTGACTGACTGACTGACTGACTGACTAACTGAGTGACTGATTGATTGGCTGGTTGGTTGAATGGCTAGCTGGCTGGTTGAATGGCTGACTGACTGACTGACTGACTGACTGACTGACTGACTGACTGACTGACTGACTGACTGACTAACTGACTAGCTGAGTGACTGATTGATTGGCTGGTTGGTTGAATGGCTAGCTGGCTGGTTGAATGGCTGACTGACTGACTGACTGACTGACTGACTGACTGACTGACTGACTGACTGACTGACTAGCTGAGTGACTGATTGATTGGCTAGTTGGTTGAATGGCTAGCTGGCTGGTTGAATGGCTGACTGACTGGCTGACTGACTGACTGACTGACTGACTGACTGACTGACTGACTGACTGACTGACTAGCTGAGTGACTGATTGATTGGCTGGTTGGTTGAATGGCTAGCTGGCTGGTTGAATGGCTGACTGACTGACTGACTGACTGACTGACTGACTGACTGAGGCAGAGAGACAGGTAGGTGTTGGCAGGGTTGGTTTGGTTTGGAGTGTTGAGGTTTTATGATATTGTAGAGACAGAGAGGTTCAAAGCTTAATTAGACTTGTATCTTTGAGCCATGAGTCAGTAGAGAGGGAGAAAGAGGCAGACAGGCAGAGAGACAGGAAAAACAGGGAGGAAGAAAAGCTATTTGCACTGTACCTATAGGTCAGTATGGTGTAGAGTTGTATACTTGAATCAAGAGTAAATATAGACGCAGATACGAAGGCGGGCAAGCTGAGAGAGAGGGAAAGAAAGGGTCTGAATGAAAGGGAGGAGTCAGGCCTGCAGAAGGGGAGCTTTTGGTATTGTTTACTGATTAGTGTGATAAAGTGTTGTGTTGTGTTGTGAGGTGCAGAGAAAGAGAGAGAGGCTTGTGTGGTGATATTTCATGTTGATGTACAGCAATATGAAATAGTTCTCAGGAGAGAGAGAAAGAGATAGAAATTAGTGACACACACACACACACACACACACACACACACACACACACACACAGTAATACTCTATAGAAACCTATTTCTTTCCTAATTTGTCTATCTCCATCTTGTTTTTCATTGTAAGTCATTAATGTTTATCTTGTATTGTCTTGGCATTATTAAAACATGAGGTATATTATTATTAGTGGTTGTAGTTTTGTATCACAACATTAACTTATATTAGTTTTGCCTGAAAATCTCTCGTTTTCTAACATTCTCCCATCCTGCAGGCCTGAGTCCAGACCGAGACCCAGAGAAATGTAAACAAACGCACCAGTCAGACTTGATATAGGAGTGAATTTGTTGCTTTTTAAAGCGGCAGTCGGTCTGTACATGTGTGAGGTGGCGAGGGGTGTCGCCAGGGGGCGGCTAGTAGCGTCTGCCACCAGGGAAATATGTAAAAACATAAAAAAGACGCTTCTCAAGAAAGGTAAGGCCGGTTGCAGCTTTTATTTTTTCTTTATTTCTTTCCATCAGGTTAGGTTTATATTAATTCAGTTAGTTAGGTTTGCTTAAGTCTCTCTCTCTCTCTCTCTCTCTCTCTCTCTCTCTCTCTCTCTCTCTCTCTCTCTCTCTCTCTCTCTCTCTCTCTCTCTCTCTCTCTCTCTCTCTGTGGTGCTAATGGTGCAGGAAGGCCTTGTCTACCTGCACCATAAGCCACTATACCATGCGTCACTGTACATTTAAACTGTACCCCAAAAACTTAACCTAACTGGCCCTCACTTAAAAAAAAATATATCGTTTTTTTTTCGTGTTCTTAATATTTCAGTGCTACAATACCACATCACTGTACCCTATGATGCTAATGGTGCAGGAAGGCCTTGTCTACCTTCACCATAAGCGACTGTACCATGCGTCACTGTACCTTAAAACTGTACCACAAAAACAACCTAACTGGCCCTCACCTGAAAAAAAATATCTTTTTTTTTTTGTGTTTGCTTAATATTTCAGTGCTACAGTACCACAGCACTGTACTCTATGGTGCTAATGGTGCAGGAAGGCCTTGTCTACCTTCACCATAAGCCACTGTACCATGTGTCACTGTACCTTAAATCTGTACCACAAAAACAACCTAACTGGCCCTCACCTGAAAAAAAATCTCTTTTTTTTTTAACCTAACCTAACCTAACCTAACCTTACCTAACCTAACCTAACCTAACCTAACCTGACCTGACCTGACCTAACCTAACCTAACCTAACCTAACCTGACCTAACCTAACCTAACCTAACCTAACCTGACCTGACCTAACCTAACCTAACCTAACCTAACCTAACCTAACCTAACCTATCCTAACCTAACCGAGACATTAAAAATTAGTCACAAGGCAAAAAGACGATTCAAAGTGACTGACATACCAAGCAATTAATTAGTGAAATCAGTCTTTGTTGACTACTCCAAAGCCTTTCAGTTTGTCGACCTCAGTATACTGTTAGGAAAAAGTGCATTATTAAGACATTATTAGTGGTTGTATCACGGTATTTTATAATAGACTTATAACTAGTTTCCCCTGAAAATCTTTCGTTTTCTATCATTCTTTCATTCTACACGCCTGAGCCCTGACAGAGACCCAGAGAAATGTAAACAGGCACGAGTCAGACTTGATATAGGGCTGAATTTGTTGCTTTTCAGAGAGGGGCAGTCGGTCTGTACATGCGTGAGGTGGCGAGAGGCGTGTCCAGGGGGCGGCTAGTAGCGTGTGCCACCGTGGAAATATGTACAGACATAAAGAAGACGCCCTCAAGAAAGGTAAGGCCGGTTCCAGCTTTTATTTTTATTTATTTATTTCCATCCCGGCCTGGGACCGCCCCTTTCCCGAGTCCTGAGGTGTTGGGGGACGGCCCGGGGGTGCTGTGTGCCCGTGAGTGTACCAGGTGCTCAAGCATATACAAAACAAGGAAAGTTTGAAGCATTTTTAGAGGGGCAGTCGGTCTGTACTCGTACATGCGTGTACATTAATTTTGAGGTGTTCCTTGTCATCCCCTGTCACTCCTGCCTGCCTCTGTCACCTCTACCAATCCCTGTCAAGCTCTGCCAAGCCCTTTGTCACCTCTCAAGTAATGAGGTGGCTTGAGATGTGAGATTTTAAACAGAAGCCTTTGCTGTCACCCCTGCCAAGCCCTACCAAACCCTGTCAGCCCCCACCAAGGCCCTCTCAAGCCACCACTCAACCCCCTACCGAGACCTATCAGCTCTATAATCTGAAAAAAGTGCAGTGTCTTAGGAGGGATTGATTAAGTAAACAGTGACTTATGGCCAAAATGGAACTATATGGAGATTAAGTAGAGATTAGAATAGAAGCTGAAATTGAGCAGGATAGTTACAATCACAGACTTCCAACTTGCTACTCCTTGGTGTGAAAGAATCTGCAGGAAATTAAGTACATGGCAACTCCTGTTAGTCCCTCATGTGTTCTTGAAAGCAGACTGACAGATTCAGTGTGTGACATGCTGACGTGGGGGAAGGCTGTCTGGTGGCTGCTCTATGCTGTAGCTAACAAAATGGTTGTGTTTCAAGTGTTGTCATGCCTGGAAAGTCTACAGGTCATCATTACTAGTATAAATGTGTACTACAATGGTGAAATTTAGTGAAAAAATGTGCTGTTTATGTATTGGCAGGGAAAGATTTGTGCTCATCAAGACAATGATAAAAAAATTTTTATATTATTATTATTATTACTATTTTTTTTCTTTTACTTGTTTTGCTGTAAGATGAGACTACAATAACTGCCCCTTGATGCCCTATAAGGTACCGCCAAGCACCAAGGGGCGGCCACCACGGTGCACAGTGAAGCACGTCCCAGCATCCCTGTCACCATCTTTTCCCTGCCAATAATTATGCATTACATTTCCCAACTAATTTCATTCTAGTGCAACATTTCTACTACTAATGGTGACCTGTACACTTCCCAGCATGACCAGTACAGCACTTCAAACAAACACAGCCTTTTCTTAGCCACAGCAAGGTGCAGCCACGACAGACAGCCTTCCCTAAGTCAGCATGTCACACTGCATCCATAACACTGAGCTTCCAGGAACACATCTGGGGGACTGATACAAGTTGCTGTGTAGGTCATTTGTCCCAGCAGACTCTTTCACACCAAGCAGGCATGAGGTGGTAGTCTGTGCAGTGCGTCAGTGCTTGGAATTTTGAACCGGTCTTGCTGCATCTATGGCCCAGAGACCAAACACAGACCAAACAGAGGGCTAGCTGAACCTAACACAAACCAAACAGACGCCCACCAGAACCATACACAGGCCCACAGAACTAACTGACTGGCTGGCCGGCTGACTCGCTGGCTGAGTGACTGACTGACTGACTGACTGACTGGCTGGCTGGCTGGCTTGCTGGCTGGCTTACTAACTGACTGACTGACTGACTGGCTGGCTGAGTGACTGATTGACTGGCTGGTTAGCTAGTTGGGTGGCTAGCTGGTTGGTTGAATGGCTGACTGACTGACTGACTGACTGACTGACTGACTGACTAGCTGAGTGACTGATTGATTGGCTGGTTGGTTGAATGCCTAGCTGGCTGGTTGAATGGCTGACTGACTGACTGACTGACTGACTGACTGACTGACTGACTGACTGACTAACTGACTGACTGACTAGCTGAGTGACTGATTGATTGGCTGGTTTGTCGAATGGCTAGCTGGCTGGTTGAATGGCTAACTGACTGACTGACTGACTGACTGACTGACTGACTGACTGACTGACTAACTGAGTGACTGATTGATTGGCTGGTTGGTTGAATGGCTAGCTGGCTGGTTGAATGGCTGACTGACTGACTGACTGACTGACTTACTGACTGACTGACTGACTAACTGACTAGCTGAGTGACTGATTGATTGGCTGGTTGGTTGAATGGCTGACTGACTGACTGACTGACTGACTGACTGACTGACTGACTAACTGACTGACTGACTGACTAGCTGAGTGACTGATTGATTGGCTAGTTGGTTGAATGGCTAGCTGGCTGGTTGAATGGCTGACTGACTGGCTGACTGACTGACTAACTGACTGACTGACTGACTGACTGACTGACTGACTGACTAGCTGAGTGACTGATTGATTGGCTGGTTGGTTGAATGCCTAGCTGGCTGGTTGAATGGCTGACTGACTGACTGACTGACTGACTGACTGACTGACTGACTGACTGACTGACTGACTGACTGACTAGCTGAGTGACTGATTGATTGGCTGGTTGGTTGAATGGCTAGCTGGCTGGTTGAATGGCTAACTGACTGACTGACTGACTGACTGACTGACTGACTGACTGACTGACTGACTAACTGAGTGACTGATTGATTGGCTGGTTGGTTGAATGGCTAGCTGGCTGGTTGAATGGCTGACTGACTGACTGACTGACTGACTGACTGACTGACTGACTGACTGACTGACTGACTGACTGACTGACTGACTAACTGACTAGCTGAGTGACTGATTGATTGGCTGGTTGGTTGAATGGCTAGCTGGCTGGTTGAATGGCTGACTGACTGACTGACTGACTGACTGACTGACTGACTGACTGACTGACTGACTGACTGACTGACTGAGTGACTGATTGATTGGCTAGTTGGTTGAATGGCTAGCTGGCTGGTTGAATGGCTGACTGACTGGCTGACTGACTGACTGACTGACTGACTGACTGACTGACTGACTGACTGACTAGCTGAGTGACTGATTGATTGGCTGGTTGGTTGAATGCCTAGCTGGCTGGTTGAATGGCTGACTGACTGACTGACTGACTGACTGACTGACTGACTGACTGACTGACTGACTAGCTGAGTGACTGATTTATTGGCTGGTTGGTTGAATGGCTAGCTGGCTGGTTGAATGGCTAACTGACTGACTGACTGACTGACTGACTGACTGACTGACTGACTGACTGACTGACTGACTGACTAACTGAGTGACTGATTGATTGGCTGGTTGGTTGAATGGCTAGCTGGCTGGTTGAATGGCTGACTGACTGACTGACTGACTGACTGACTGACTGACTGACTGACTGACTGACTGACTGACTAACTGACTAGCTGAGTGACTGATTGATTGGCTGGTTGGTTGAATGGCTAGCTGGCTGGTTGAATGGCTGACTGACTGACTGACTGACTGACTGACTGACTGACTGACTGACTGACTGACTGACTAGCTGAGTGACTGATTGATTGGCTAGTTGGTTGAATGGCTAGCTGGCTGGTTGAATGGCTGACTGACTGGCTGACTGACTGACTGACTGACTGACTGACTGACTGACTGACTGACTGACTGACTAGCTGAGTGACTGATTGATTGGCTGGTTGGTTGAATGGCTAGCTGGCTGGTTGAATGGCTGACTGACTGACTGACTGACTGACTGACTGACTGACTGAGGCAGAGAGACAGGTAGGTGTTGGCAGGGTTGGTTTGGTTTGGAGTGTTGAGGTTTTATGATATTGTAGAGACAGAGAGGTTCAAAGCTTAATTAGACTTGTATCTTTGAGCCATGAGTCAGTAGAGAGGGAGAAAGAGGCAGACAGGCAGAGAGACAGGAAAAACAGGGAGGAAGAAAAGCTATTTGCACTGTACCTATAGGTCAGTATGGTGTAGAGTTGTATACTTGAATCAAGAGTAAATATAGACGCAGATACGAAGGCGGGCAAGCTGAGAGAGAGGGAAAGAAAGGGTCTGAATGAAAGGGAGGAGTCAGGCCTGCAGAAGGGGAGCTTTTGGTATTGTTTACTGATTAGTGTGATAAAGTGTTGTGTTGTGTTGTGAGGTGCAGAGAAAGAGAGAGAGGCTTGTGTGGTGATATTTCATGTTGATGTACAGCAATATGAAATAGTTCTCAGGAGAGAGAGAAAGAGATAGAAATTAGTGACACACACACACACACACACACACACACACACACACACACACACACAGTAATACTCTATAGAAACCTATTTCTTTCCTAATTTGTCTATCTCCATCTTGTTTTTCATTGTAAGTCATTAATGTTTATCTTGTATTGTCTTGGCATTATTAAAACATGAGGTATATTATTATTAGTGGTTGTAGTTTTGTATCACAACATTAACTTATATTAGTTTTGCCTGAAAATCTCTCGTTTTCTAACATTCTCCCATCCTGCAGGCCTGAGTCCAGACCGAGACCCAGAGAAATGTAAACAAACGCACCAGTCAGACTTGATATAGGAGTGAATTTGTTGCTTTTTAAAGCGGCAGTCGGTCTGTACATGTGTGAGGTGGCGAGGGGTGTCGCCAGGGGGCGGCTAGTAGCGTCTGCCACCAGGGAAATATGTAAAAACATAAAAAAGACGCTTCTCAAGAAAGGTAAGGCCGGTTGCAGCTTTTATTTTTTCTTTATTTCTTTCCATCAGGTTAGGTTTATATTAATTCAGTTAGTTAGGTTTGCTTAAGTCTCTCTCTCTCTCTCTCTCTCTCTCTCTCTCTCTCTCTCTCTCTCTCTCTCTCTCTCTCTCTCTCTCTCTCTCTCTCTCTCTCTCTCTCTCTCTGTGGTGCTAATGGTGCAGGAAGGCCTTGTCTACCTGCACCATAAGCCACTATACCATGCGTCACTGTACATTTAAACTGTACCCCAAAAACTTAACCTAACTGGCCCTCACTTAAAAAAAAATATATCGTTTTTTTTTCGTGTTCTTAATATTTCAGTGCTACAATACCACATCACTGTACCCTATGATGCTAATGGTGCAGGAAGGCCTTGTCTACCTTCACCATAAGCGACTGTACCATGCGTCACTGTACCTTAAAACTGTACCACAAAAACAACCTAACTGGCCCTCACCTGAAAAAAAATATCTTTTTTTTTTTTGTGTTTGCTTAATATTTCAGTGCTACAGTACCACAGCACTGTACTCTATGGTGCTAATGGTGCAGGAAGGCCTTGTCTACCTTCACCATAAGCCACTGTACCATGTGTCACTGTACCTTAAATCTGTACCACAAAAACAACCTAACTGGCCCTCACCTGAAAAAAAATCTCTTTTTTTTTTAACCTAACCTAACCTAACCTAACCTTACCTAACCTAACCTAACCTAACCTAACCTGACCTGACCTGACCTAACCTAACCTAACCTAACCTAACCTGACCTAACCTAACCTAACCTAACCTAACCTGACCTGACCTAACCTAACCTAACCTAACCTAACCTAACCTAACCTAACCTATCCTAACCTAACCGAGACATTAAAAATTAGTCACAAGGCAAAAAGACGATTCAAAGTGACTGACATACCAAGCAATTAATTAGTGAAATCAGTCTTTGTTGACTACTCCAAAGCCTTTCAGTTTGTCGACCTCAGTATACTGTTAGGAAAAAGTGCATTATTAAGACATTATTAGTGGTTGTATCACGGTATTTTATAATAGACTTATAACTAGTTTCCCCTGAAAATCTTTCGTTTTCTATCATTCTTTCATTCTACACGCCTGAGCCCTGACAGAGACCCAGAGAAATGTAAACAGGCACGAGTCAGACTTGATATAGGGCTGAATTTGTTGCTTTTCAGAGAGGGGCAGTCGGTCTGTACATGCGTGAGGTGGCGAGAGGCGTGTCCAGGGGGCGGCTAGTAGCGTGTGCCACCGTGGAAATATGTACAGACATAAAGAAGACGCCCTCAAGAAAGGTAAGGCCGGTTCCAGCTTTTATTTTTATTTATTTATTTCCATCCCGGCCTGGGACCGCCCCTTTCCCGAGTCCTGAGGTGTTGGGGGACGGCCCGGGGGTGCTGTGTGCCCGTGAGTGTACCAGGTGCTCAAGCATATACAAAACAAGGAAAGTTTGAAGCATTTTTAGAGGGGCAGTCGGTCTGTACTCGTACATGCGTGTACATTAATTTTGAGGTGTTCCTTGTCATCCCCTGTCACTCCTGCCTGCCTCTGTCACCTCTACCAATCCCTGTCAAGCTCTGCCAAGCCCTTTGTCACCTCTCAAGTAATGAGGTGGCTTGAGATGTGAGATTTTAAACAGAAGCCTTTGCTGTCACCCCTGCCAAGCCCTACCAAACCCTGTCAGCCCCCACCAAGGCCCTCTCAAGCCACCACTCAACCCCCTACCGAGACCTATCAGCTCTATAATCTGAAAAAAGTGCAGTGTCTTAGGAGGGATTGATTAAGTAAACAGTGACTTATGGCCAAAATGGAACTATATGGAGATTAAGTAGAGATTAGAATAGAAGCTGAAATTGAGCAGGATAGTTACAATCACAGACTTCCAACTTGCTACTCCTTGGTGTGAAAGAATCTGCAGGAAATTAAGTACATGGCAACTCCTGTTAGTCCCTCATGTGTTCTTGAAAGCAGACTGACAGATTCAGTGTGTGACATGCTGACGTGGGGGAAGGCTGTCTGGTGGCTGCTCTATGCTGTAGCTAACAAAATGGTTGTGTTTCAAGTGTTGTCATGCCTGGAAAGTCTACAGGTCATCATTACTAGTATAAATGTGTACTACAATGGTGAAATTTAGTGAAAAAATGTGCTGTTTATGTATTGGCAGGGAAAGATTTGTGCTCATCAAGACAATGATAAAAAAAAATTTTATATTATTATTATTATTACTATTTTTTTTCTTTTACTTGTTTTGCTGTAAGATGAGACTACAATAACTGCCCCTTGATGCCCTATAAGGTACCGCCAAGCACCAAGGGGCGGCCACCACGGTGCACAGTGAAGCACGTCCCAGCATCCCTGTCACCATCTTTTCCCTGCCAATAATTATGCATTACATTTCCCAACTAATTTCATTCTAGTGCAACATTTCTACTACTAATGGTGACCTGTACACTTCCCAGCATGACCAGTACAGCACTTCAAACAAACACAGCCTTTTCTTAGCCACAGCAAGGTGCAGCCACGACAGACAGCCTTCCCTAAGTCAGCATGTCACACTGCATCCATAACACTGAGCTTCCAGGAACACATCTGGGGGACTGATACAAGTTGCTGTGTAGGTCATTTGTCCCAGCAGACTCTTTCACACCAAGCAGGCATGAGGTGGTAGTCTGTGCAGTGCGTCAGTGCTTGGAATTTTGAACCGGTCTTGCTGCATCTATGGCCCAGAGACCAAACACAGACCAAACAGAGGGCTAGCTGAACCTAACACAAACCAAACAGACGCCCACCAGAACCATACACAGGCCCACAGAACTAACTGACTGGCTGGCCGGCTGACTCGCTGGCTGAGTGACTGACTGACTGACTGACTGACTGGCTGGCTGGCTGGCTTGCTGGCTGGCTTACTAACTGACTGACTGACTGACTGGCTGGCTGAGTGACTGATTGACTGGCTGGTTAGCTAGTTGGGTGGCTAGCTGGTTGGTTGAATGGCTGACTGACTGACTGACTGACTGACTGACTGACTGACTAGCTGAGTGACTGATTGATTGGCTGGTTGGTTGAATGCCTAGCTGGCTGGTTGAATGGCTGACTGACTGACTGACTGACTGACTGACTGACTGACTGACTGACTGACTAACTGACTGACTGACTAGCTGAGTGACTGATTGATTGGCTGGTTTGTCGAATGGCTAGCTGGCTGGTTGAATGGCTAACTGACTGACTGACTGACTGACTGACTGACTGACTGACTGACTGACTAACTGAGTGACTGATTGATTGGCTGGTTGGTTGAATGGCTAGCTGGCTGGTTGAATGGCTGACTGACTGACTGACTGACTGACTTACTGACTGACTGACTGACTAACTGACTAGCTGAGTGACTGATTGATTGGCTGGTTGGTTGAATGGCTGACTGACTGACTGACTGACTGACTGACTGACTGACTGACTAACTGACTGACTGACTGACTAGCTGAGTGACTGATTGATTGGCTAGTTGGTTGAATGGCTAGCTGGCTGGTTGAATGGCTGACTGACTGGCTGACTGACTGACTAACTGACTGACTGACTGACTGACTGACTGACTGACTGACTAGCTGAGTGACTGATTGATTGGCTGGTTGGTTGAATGCCTAGCTGGCTGGTTGAATGGCTGACTGACTGACTGACTGACTGACTGACTGACTGACTGACTGACTGACTGACTGACTGACTGACTAGCTGAGTGACTGATTGATTGGCTGGTTGGTTGAATGGCTAGCTGGCTGGTTGAATGGCTAACTGACTGACTGACTGACTGACTGACTGACTGACTGACTGACTGACTGACTAACTGAGTGACTGATTGATTGGCTGGTTGGTTGAATGGCTAGCTGGCTGGTTGAATGGCTGACTGACTGACTGACTGACTGACTGACTGACTGACTGACTGACTGACTGACTGACTGACTGACTGACTGACTAACTGACTAGCTGAGTGACTGATTGATTGGCTGGTTGGTTGAATGGCTAGCTGGCTGGTTGAATGGCTGACTGACTGACTGACTGACTGACTGACTGACTGACTGACTGACTGACTGACTGACTGACTGACTGAGTGACTGATTGATTGGCTAGTTGGTTGAATGGCTAGCTGGCTGGTTGAATGGCTGACTGACTGGCTGACTGACTGACTGACTGACTGACTGACTGACTGACTGACTGACTGACTAGCTGAGTGACTGATTGATTGGCTGGTTGGTTGAATGCCTAGCTGGCTGGTTGAATGGCTGACTGACTGACTGACTGACTGACTGACTGACTGACTGACTGACTGACTGACTAGCTGAGTGACTGATTTATTGGCTGGTTGGTTGAATGGCTAGCTGGCTGGTTGAATGGCTAACTGACTGACTGACTGACTGACTGACTGACTGACTGACTGACTGACTGACTGACTGACTGACTAACTGAGTGACTGATTGATTGGCTGGTTGGTTGAATGGCTAGCTGGCTGGTTGAATGGCTGACTGACTGACTGACTGACTGACTGACTGACTGACTGACTGACTGACTGACTGACTGACTAACTGACTAGCTGAGTGACTGATTGATTGGCTGGTTGGTTGAATGGCTAGCTGGCTGGTTGAATGGCTGACTGACTGACTGACTGACTGACTGACTGACTGACTGACTGACTGACTGACTGACTAGCTGAGTGACTGATTGATTGGCTAGTTGGTTGAATGGCTAGCTGGCTGGTTGAATGGCTGACTGACTGGCTGACTGACTGACTGACTGACTGACTGACTGACTGACTGACTGACTGACTGACTAGCTGAGTGACTGATTGATTGGCTGGTTGGTTGAATGGCTAGCTGGCTGGTTGAATGGCTGACTGACTGACTGACTGACTGACTGACTGACTGACTGAGGCAGAGAGACAGGTAGGTGTTGGCAGGGTTGGTTTGGTTTGGAGTGTTGAGGTTTTATGATATTGTAGAGACAGAGAGGTTCAAAGCTTAATTAGACTTGTATCTTTGAGCCATGAGTCAGTAGAGAGGGAGAAAGAGGCAGACAGGCAGAGAGACAGGAAAAACAGGGAGGAAGAAAAGCTATTTGCACTGTACCTATAGGTCAGTATGGTGTAGAGTTGTATACTTGAATCAAGAGTAAATATAGACGCAGATACGAAGGCGGGCAAGCTGAGAGAGAGGGAAAGAAAGGGTCTGAATGAAAGGGAGGAGTCAGGCCTGCAGAAGGGGAGCTTTTGGTATTGTTTACTGATTAGTGTGATAAAGTGTTGTGTTGTGTTGTGAGGTGCAGAGAAAGAGAGAGAGGCTTGTGTGGTGATATTTCATGTTGATGTACAGCAATATGAAATAGTTCTCAGGAGAGAGAGAAAGAGATAGAAATTAGTGACACACACACACACACACACACACACACACACACACACACACACACAGTAATACTCTATAGAAACCTATTTCTTTCCTAATTTGTCTATCTCCATCTTGTTTTTCATTGTAAGTCATTAATGTTTATCTTGTATTGTCTTGGCATTATTAAAACATGAGGTATATTATTATTAGTGGTTGTAGTTTTGTATCACAACATTAACTTATATTAGTTTTGCCTGAAAATCTCTCGTTTTCTAACATTCTCCCATCCTGCAGGCCTGAGTCCAGACCGAGACCCAGAGAAATGTAAACAAACGCACCAGTCAGACTTGATATAGGAGTGAATTTGTTGCTTTTTAAAGCGGCAGTCGGTCTGTACATGTGTGAGGTGGCGAGGGGTGTCGCCAGGGGGCGGCTAGTAGCGTCTGCCACCAGGGAAATATGTAAAAACATAAAAAAGACGCTTCTCAAGAAAGGTAAGGCCGGTTGCAGCTTTTATTTTTTCTTTATTTCTTTCCATCAGGTTAAGTTTATATTAATTCAGTTAGTTAGGTTTGCTTAAGTCTCTCTCTCTCTCTCTCTCTCTCTCTCTCTCTCTCTCTCTCTCTCTCTCTCTCTCTCTCTCTCTCTCTCTCTCTCTCTCTCTCTGTGGTGCTAATGGTGCAGGAAGGCCTTGTCTACCTGCACCATAAGCCACTATACCATGCGTCACTGTACATTTAAACTGTACCCCAAAAACTTAACCTAACTGGCCCTCACTTAAAAAAAAATATATCGTTTTTTTTTCGTGTTCTTAATATTTCAGTGCTACAATACCACATCACTGTACCCTATGATGCTAATGGTGCAGGAAGGCCTTGTCTACCTTCACCATAAGCGACTGTACCATGCGTCACTGTACCTTAAAACTGTACCACAAAAACAACCTAACTGGCCCTCACCTGAAAAAAAATATCTTTTTTTTTTTGTGTTTGCTTAATATTTCAGTGCTACAGTACCACAGCACTGTACTCTATGGTGCTAATGGTGCAGGAAGGCCTTGTCTACCTTCACCATAAGCCACTGTACCATGTGTCACTGTACCTTAAATCTGTACCACAAAAACAACCTAACTGGCCCTCACCTGAAAAAAAATCTCTTTTTTTTTTAACCTAACCTAACCTAACCTAACCTTACCTAACCTAACCTAACCTAACCTAACCTGACCTGACCTGACCTAACCTAACCTAACCTAACCTAACCTGACCTAACCTAACCTAACCTAACCTAACCTGACCTGACCTAACCTAACCTAACCTAACCTAACCTAACCTAACCTAACCTATCCTAACCTAACCGAGACATTAAAAATTAGTCACAAGGCAAAAAGACGATTCAAAGTGACTGACATACCAAGCAATTAATTAGTGAAATCAGTCTTTGTTGACTACTCCAAAGCCTTTCAGTTTGTCGACCTCAGTATACTGTTAGGAAAAAGTGCATTATTAAGACATTATTAGTGGTTGTATCACGGTATTTTATAATAGACTTATAACTAGTTTCCCCTGAAAATCTTTCGTTTTCTATCATTCTTTCATTCTACACGCCTGAGCCCTGACAGAGACCCAGAGAAATGTAAACAGGCACGAGTCAGACTTGATATAGGGCTGAATTTGTTGCTTTTCAGAGAGGGGCAGTCGGTCTGTACATGCGTGAGGTGGCGAGAGGCGTGTCCAGGGGGCGGCTAGTAGCGTGTGCCACCGTGGAAATATGTACAGACATAAAGAAGACGCCCTCAAGAAAGGTAAGGCCGGTTCCAGCTTTTATTTTTATTTATTTATTTCCATCCCGGCCTGGGACCGCCCCTTTCCCGAGTCCTGAGGTGTTGGGGGACGGCCCGGGGGTGCTGTGTGCCCGTGAGTGTACCAGGTGCTCAAGCATATACAAAACAAGGAAAGTTTGAAGCATTTTTAGAGGGGCAGTCGGTCTGTACTCGTACATGCGTGTACATTAATTTTGAGGTGTTCCTTGTCATCCCCTGTCACTCCTGCCTGCCTCTGTCACCTCTACCAATCCCTGTCAAGCTCTGCCAAGCCCTTTGTCACCTCTCAAGTAATGAGGTGGCTTGAGATGTGAGATTTTAAACAGAAGCCTTTGCTGTCACCCCTGCCAAGCCCTACCAAACCCTGTCAGCCCCCACCAAGGCCCTCTCAAGCCACCACTCAACCCCCTACCGAGACCTATCAGCTCTATAATCTGAAAAAAGTGCAGTGTCTTAGGAGGGATTGATTAAGTAAACAGTGACTTATGGCCAAAATGGAACTATATGGAGATTAAGTAGAGATTAGAATAGAAGCTGAAATTGAGCAGGATAGTTACAATCACAGACTTCCAACTTGCTACTCCTTGGTGTGAAAGAATCTGCAGGAAATTAAGTACATGGCAACTCCTGTTAGTCCCTCATGTGTTCTTGAAAGCAGACTGACAGATTCAGTGTGTGACATGCTGACGTGGGGGAAGGCTGTCTGGTGGCTGCTCTATGCTGTAGCTAACAAAATGGTTGTGTTTCAAGTGTTGTCATGCCTGGAAAGTCTACAGGTCATCATTACTAGTATAAATGTGTACTACAATGGTGAAATTTAGTGAAAAAATGTGCTGTTTATGTATTGGCAGGGAAAGATTTGTGCTCATCAAGACAATGATAAAAAAAAATTTTATATTATTATTATTATTACTATTTTTTTTCTTTTACTTGTTTTGCTGTAAGATGAGACTACAATAACTGCCCCTTGATGCCCTATAAGGTACCGCCAAGCACCAAGGGGCGGCCACCACGGTGCACAGTGAAGCACGTCCCAGCATCCCTGTCACCATCTTTTCCCTGCCAATAATTATGCATTACATTTCCCAACTAATTTCATTCTAGTGCAACATTTCTACTACTAATGGTGACCTGTACACTTCCCAGCATGACCAGTACAGCACTTCAAACAAACACAGCCTTTTCTTAGCCACAGCAAGGTGCAGCCACGACAGACAGCCTTCCCTAAGTCAGCATGTCACACTGCATCCATAACACTGAGCTTCCAGGAACACATCTGGGGGACTGATACAAGTTGCTGTGTAGGTCATTTGTCCCAGCAGACTCTTTCACACCAAGCAGGCATGAGGTGGTAGTCTGTGCAGTGCGTCAGTGCTTGGAATTTTGAACCGGTCTTGCTGCATCTATGGCCCAGAGACCAAACACAGACCAAACAGAGGGCTAGCTGAACCTAACACAAACCAAACAGACGCCCACCAGAACCATACACAGGCCCACAGAACTAACTGACTGGCTGGCCGGCTGACTCGCTGGCTGAGTGACTGACTGACTGACTGACTGACTGGCTGGCTGGCTGGCTTGCTGGCTGGCTTACTAACTGACTGACTGACTGACTGGCTGGCTGAGTGACTGATTGACTGGCTGGTTAGCTAGTTGGGTGGCTAGCTGGTTGGTTGAATGGCTGACTGACTGACTGACTGACTGACTGACTGACTGACTAGCTGAGTGACTGATTGATTGGCTGGTTGGTTGAATGCCTAGCTGGCTGGTTGAATGGCTGACTGACTGACTGACTGACTGACTGACTGACTGACTGACTGACTGACTAACTGACTGACTGACTAGCTGAGTGACTGATTGATTGGCTGGTTTGTCGAATGGCTAGCTGGCTGGTTGAATGGCTAACTGACTGACTGACTGACTGACTGACTGACTGACTGACTGACTGACTAACTGAGTGACTGATTGATTGGCTGGTTGGTTGAATGGCTAGCTGGCTGGTTGAATGGCTGACTGACTGACTGACTGACTGACTTACTGACTGACTGACTGACTAACTGACTAGCTGAGTGACTGATTGATTGGCTGGTTGGTTGAATGGCTGACTGACTGACTGACTGACTGACTGACTGACTGACTGACTAACTGACTGACTGACTGACTAGCTGAGTGACTGATTGATTGGCTAGTTGGTTGAATGGCTAGCTGGCTGGTTGAATGGCTGACTGACTGGCTGACTGACTGACTAACTGACTGACTGACTGACTGACTGACTGACTAGCTGAGTGACTGATTGATTGGCTGGTTGGTTGAATGCCTAGCTGGCTGGTTGAATGGCTGACTGACTGACTGACTGACTGACTGACTGACTGACTGACTGACTGACTGACTGACTGACTGACTAGCTGAGTGACTGATTGATTGGCTGGTTGGTTGAATGGCTAGCTGGCTGGTTGAATGGCTAACTGACTGACTGACTGACTGACTGACTGACTGACTGACTGACTGACTGACTAACTGAGTGACTGATTGATTGGCTGGTTGGTTGAATGGCTAGCTGGCTGGTTGAATGGCTGACTGACTGACTGACTGACTGACTGACTGACTGACTGACTGACTGACTGACTGACTGACTGACTGACTGACTAACTGACTAGCTGAGTGACTGATTGATTGGCTGGTTGGTTGAATGGCTAGCTGGCTGGTTGAATGGCTGACTGACTGACTGACTGACTGACTGACTGACTGACTGACTGACTGACTGACTGACTGACTGACTGAGTGACTGATTGATTGGCTAGTTGGTTGAATGGCTAGCTGGCTGGTTGAATGGCTGACTGACTGGCTGACTGACTGACTGACTGACTGACTGACTGACTGACTGACTGACTGACTAGCTGAGTGACTGATTGATTGGCTGGTTGGTTGAATGCCTAGCTGGCTGGTTGAATGGCTGACTGACTGACTGACTGACTGACTGACTGACTGACTGACTGACTGACTGACTAGCTGAGTGACTGATTTATTGGCTGGTTGGTTGAATGGCTAGCTGGCTGGTTGAATGGCTAACTGACTGACTGACTGACTGACTGACTGACTGACTGACTGACTGACTGACTGACTAACTGAGTGACTGATTGATTGGCTGGTTGGTTGAATGGCTAGCTGGCTGGTTGAATGGCTGACTGACTGACTGACTGACTGACTGACTGACTGACTGACTGACTGACTGACTGACTGACTAACTGACTAGCTGAGTGACTGATTGATTGGCTGGTTGGTTGAATGGCTAGCTGGCTGGTTGAATGGCTGACTGACTGACTGACTGACTGACTGACTGACTGACTGACTGACTGACTGACTGACTAGCTGAGTGACTGATTGATTGGCTAGTTGGTTGAATGGCTAGCTGGCTGGTTGAATGGCTGACTGACTGGCTGACTGACTGACTGACTGACTGACTGACTGACTGACTGACTGACTGACTGACTAGCTGAGTGACTGATTGATTGGCTGGTTGGTTGAATGGCTAGCTGGCTGGTTGAATGGCTGACTGACTGACTGACTGACTGACTGACTGACTGACTGAGGCAGAGAGACAGGTAGGTGTTGGCAGGGTTGGTTTGGTTTGGAGTGTTGAGGTTTTAT
Source organism: Scylla paramamosain (assembly GCF_035594125.1). Lineage (NCBI taxonomy): Eukaryota > Metazoa > Arthropoda > Malacostraca > Decapoda > Portunidae > Scylla > Scylla paramamosain. Next base: position 37,181 of record NW_026973845.1, on the reverse strand, counting down.
GATATTGTAGAGACAGAGAGGTTCAAAGCTTAATTAGACTTGTATCTTTGAGCCATGAGTCAGTAGAGAGGGAGAAAGAGGCAGACAGGCAGAGAGACAGGAAAAACAGGGAGGAAGAAAAGCTATTTGCACTGTACCTATAGGTCAGTATGGTGTAGAGTTGTATACTTGAATCAAGAGTAAATATAGACGCAGATACGAAGGCGGGCAAGCTGAGAGAGAGGGAAAGAAAGGGTCTGAATGAAAGGGAGGAGTCAGGCCTGCAGAAGGGGAGCTTTTGGTATTGTTTACTGATTAGTGTGATAAAGTGTTGTGTTGTGTTGTGAGGTGCAGAGAAAGAGAGAGAGGCTTGTGTGGTGATATTTCATGTTGATGTACAGCAATATGAAATAGTTCTCAGGAGAGAGAGAAAGAGATAGAAATTAGTGACACACACACACACACACACACACACACACACACACACACACACAGTAATACTCTATAGAAACCTATTTCTTTCCTAATTTGTCTATCTCCATCTTGTTTTTCATTGTAAGTCATTAATGTTTATCTTGTATTGTCTTGGCATTATTAAAACATGAGGTATATTATTATTAGTGGTTGTAGTTTTGTATCACAACATTAACTTATATTAGTTTTGCCTGAAAATCTCTCGTTTTCTAACATTCTCCCATCCTGCAGGCCTGAGTCCAGACCGAGACCCAGAGAAATGTAAACAAACGCACCAGTCAGACTTGATATAGGAGTGAATTTGTTGCTTTTTAAAGCGGCAGTCGGTCTGTACATGTGTGAGGTGGCGAGGGGTGTCGCCAGGGGGCGGCTAGTAGCGTCTGCCACCAGGGAAATATGTAAAAACATAAAAAAGACGCTTCTCAAGAAAGGTAAGGCCGGTTGCAGCTTTTATTTTTTCTTTATTTCTTTCCATCAGGTTAAGTTTATATTAATTCAGTTAGTTAGGTTTGCTTAAGTCTCTCTCTCTCTCTCTCTCTCTCTCTCTCTCTCTCTCTCTCTCTCTCTCTCTCTCTCTCTCTCTCTCTCTCTCTCTCTCTCTCTCTCTCTCTCTGTGGTGCTAATGGTGCAGGAAGGCCTTGTCTACCTGCACCATAAGCCACTATACCATGCGTCACTGTACATTTAAACTGTACCCCAAAAACTTAACCTAACTGGCCCTCACTTAAAAAAAAATATATCGTTTTTTTTTCGTGTTCTTAATATTTCAGTGCTACAATACCACATCACTGTACCCTATGATGCTAATGGTGCAGGAAGGCCTTGTCTACCTTCACCATAAGCGACTGTACCATGCGTCACTGTACCTTAAAACTGTACCACAAAAACAACCTAACTGGCCCTCACCTGAAAAAAAATATCTTTTTTTTTTTGTGTTTGCTTAATATTTCAGTGCTACAGTACCACAGCACTGTACTCTATGGTGCTAATGGTGCAGGAAGGCCTTGTCTACCTTCACCATAAGCCACTGTACCATGTGTCACTGTACCTTAAATCTGTACCACAAAAACAACCTAACTGGCCCTCACCTGAAAAAAAATCTCTTTTTTTTTTAACCTAACCTAACCTAACCTAACCTTACCTAACCTAACCTAACCTAACCTAACCTGACCTGACCTGACCTAACCTAACCTAACCTAACCTAACCTGACCTAACCTAACCTAACCTAACCTAACCTGACCTGACCTAACCTAACCTAACCTAACCTAACCTAACCTAACCTAACCTATCCTAACCTAACCGAGACATTAAAAATTAGTCACAAGGCAAAAAGACGATTCAAAGTGACTGACATACCAAGCAATTAATTAGTGAAATCAGTCTTTGTTGACTACTCCAAAGCCTTTCAGTTTGTCGACCTCAGTATACTGTTAGGAAAAAGTGCATTATTAAGACATTATTAGTGGTTGTATCACGGTATTTTATAATAGACTTATAACTAGTTTCCCCTGAAAATCTTTCGTTTTCTATCATTCTTTCATTCTACACGCCTGAGCCCTGACAGAGACCCAGAGAAATGTAAACAGGCACGAGTCAGACTTGATATAGGGCTGAATTTGTTGCTTTTCAGAGAGGGGCAGTCGGTCTGTACATGCGTGAGGTGGCGAGAGGCGTGTCCAGGGGGCGGCTAGTAGCGTGTGCCACCGTGGAAATATGTACAGACATAAAGAAGACGCCCTCAAGAAAGGTAAGGCCGGTTCCAGCTTTTATTTTTATTTATTTATTTCCATCCCGGCCTGGGACCGCCCCTTTCCCGAGTCCTGAGGTGTTGGGGGACGGCCCGGGGGTGCTGTGTGCCCGTGAGTGTACCAGGTGCTCAAGCATATACAAAACAAGGAAAGTTTGAAGCATTTTTAGAGGGGCAGTCGGTCTGTACTCGTACATGCGTGTACATTAATTTTGAGGTGTTCCTTGTCATCCCCTGTCACTCCTGCCTGCCTCTGTCACCTCTACCAATCCCTGTCAAGCTCTGCCAAGCCCTTTGTCACCTCTCAAGTAATGAGGTGGCTTGAGATGTGAGATTTTAAACAGAAGCCTTTGCTGTCACCCCTGCCAAGCCCTACCAAACCCTGTCAGCCCCCACCAAGGCCCTCTCAAGCCACCACTCAACCCCCTACCGAGACCTATCAGCTCTATAATCTGAAAAAAGTGCAGTGTCTTAGGAGGGATTGATTAAGTAAACAGTGACTTATGGCCAAAATGGAACTATATGGAGATTAAGTAGAGATTAGAATAGAAGCTGAAATTGAGCAGGATAGTTACAATCACAGACTTCCAACTTGCTACTCCTTGGTGTGAAAGAATCTGCAGGAAATTAAGTACATGGCAACTCCTGTTAGTCCCTCATGTGTTCTTGAAAGCAGACTGACAGATTCAGTGTGTGACATGCTGACGTGGGGGAAGGCTGTCTGGTGGCTGCTCTATGCTGTAGCTAACAAAATGGTTGTGTTTCAAGTGTTGTCATGCCTGGAAAGTCTACAGGTCATCATTACTAGTATAAATGTGTACTACAATGGTGAAATTTAGTGAAAAAATGTGCTGTTTATGTATTGGCAGGGAAAGATTTGTGCTCATCAAGACAATGATAAAAAAAAATTTTATATTATTATTATTATTACTATTTTTTTTCTTTTACTTGTTTTGCTGTAAGATGAGACTACAATAACTGCCCCTTGATGCCCTATAAGGTACCGCCAAGCACCAAGGGGCGGCCACCACGGTGCACAGTGAAGCACGTCCCAGCATCCCTGTCACCATCTTTTCCCTGCCAATAATTATGCATTACATTTCCCAACTAATTTCATTCTAGTGCAACATTTCTACTACTAATGGTGACCTGTACACTTCCCAGCATGACCAGTACAGCACTTCAAACAAACACAGCCTTTTCTTAGCCACAGCAAGGTGCAGCCACGACAGACAGCCTTCCCTAAGTCAGCATGTCACACTGCATCCATAACACTGAGCTTCCAGGAACACATCTGGGGGACTGATACAAGTTGCTGTGTAGGTCATTTGTCCCAGCAGACTCTTTCACACCAAGCAGGCATGAGGTGGTAGTCTGTGCAGTGCGTCAGTGCTTGGAATTTTGAACCGGTCTTGCTGCATCTATGGCCCAGAGACCAAACACAGACCAAACAGAGGGCTAGCTGAACCTAACACAAACCAAACAGACGCCCACCAGAACCATACACAGGCCCACAGAACTAACTGACTGGCTGGCCGGCTGACTCGCTGGCTGAGTGACTGACTGACTGACTGACTGACTGGCTGGCTGGCTGGCTTGCTGGCTGGCTTACTAACTGACTGACTGACTGACTGGCTGGCTGAGTGACTGATTGACTGGCTGGTTAGCTAGTTGGGTGGCTAGCTGGTTGGTTGAATGGCTGACTGACTGACTGACTGACTGACTGACTGACTGACTAGCTGAGTGACTGATTGATTGGCTGGTTGGTTGAATGCCTAGCTGGCTGGTTGAATGGCTGACTGACTGACTGACTGACTGACTGACTGACTGACTGACTGACTGACTAACTGACTGACTGACTAGCTGAGTGACTGATTGATTGGCTGGTTTGTCGAATGGCTAGCTGGCTGGTTGAATGGCTAACTGACTGACTGACTGACTGACTGACTGACTGACTGACTGACTGACTAACTGAGTGACTGATTGATTGGCTGGTTGGTTGAATGGCTAGCTGGCTGGTTGAATGGCTGACTGACTGACTGACTGACTGACTTACTGACTGACTGACTGACTAACTGACTAGCTGAGTGACTGATTGATTGGCTGGTTGGTTGAATGGCTGACTGACTGACTGACTGACTGACTGACTGACTGACTGACTAACTGACTGACTGACTGACTAGCTGAGTGACTGATTGATTGGCTAGTTGGTTGAATGGCTAGCTGGCTGGTTGAATGGCTGACTGACTGGCTGACTGACTGACTAACTGACTGACTGACTGACTGACTGACTGACTAGCTGAGTGACTGATTGATTGGCTGGTTGGTTGAATGCCTAGCTGGCTGGTTGAATGGCTGACTGACTGACTGACTGACTGACTGACTGACTGACTGACTGACTGACTGACTGACTGACTGACTAGCTGAGTGACTGATTGATTGGCTGGTTGGTTGAATGGCTAGCTGGCTGGTTGAATGGCTAACTGACTGACTGACTGACTGACTGACTGACTGACTGACTGACTGACTGACTAACTGAGTGACTGATTGATTGGCTGGTTGGTTGAATGGCTAGCTGGCTGGTTGAATGGCTGACTGACTGACTGACTGACTGACTGACTGACTGACTGACTGACTGACTGACTGACTGACTGACTGACTGACTAACTGACTAGCTGAGTGACTGATTGATTGGCTGGTTGGTTGAATGGCTAGCTGGCTGGTTGAATGGCTGACTGACTGACTGACTGACTGACTGACTGACTGACTGACTGACTGACTGACTGACTGACTGACTGAGTGACTGATTGATTGGCTAGTTGGTTGAATGGCTAGCTGGCTGGTTGAATGGCTGACTGACTGGCTGACTGACTGACTGACTGACTGACTGACTGACTGACTGACTGACTGACTAGCTGAGTGACTGATTGATTGGCTGGTTGGTTGAATGCCTAGCTGGCTGGTTGAATGGCTGACTGACTGACTGACTGACTGACTGACTGACTGACTGACTGACTGACTGACTAGCTGAGTGACTGATTTATTGGCTGGTTGGTTGAATGGCTAGCTGGCTGGTTGAATGGCTAACTGACTGACTGACTGACTGACTGACTGACTGACTGACTGACTGACTGACTGACTAACTGAGTGACTGATTGATTGGCTGGTTGGTTGAATGGCTAGCTGGCTGGTTGAATGGCTGACTGACTGACTGACTGACTGACTGACTGACTGACTGACTGACTGACTGACTGACTGACTAACTGACTAGCTGAGTGACTGATTGATTGGCTGGTTGGTTGAATGGCTAGCTGGCTGGTTGAATGGCTGACTGACTGACTGACTGACTGACTGACTGACTGACTGACTGACTGACTGACTGACTAGCTGAGTGACTGATTGATTGGCTAGTTGGTTGAATGGCTAGCTGGCTGGTTGAATGGCTGACTGACTGGCTGACTGACTGACTGACTGACTGACTGACTGACTGACTGACTGACTGACTGACTAGCTGAGTGACTGATTGATTGGCTGGTTGGTTGAATGGCTAGCTGGCTGGTTGAATGGCTGACTGACTGACTGACTGACTGACTGACTGACTGACTGAGGCAGAGAGACAGGTAGGTGTTGGCAGGGTTGGTTTGGTTTGGAGTGTTGAGGTTTTATGATATTGTAGAGACAGAGAGGTTCAAAGCTTAATTAGACTTGTATCTTTGAGCCATGAGTCAGTAGAGAGGGAGAAAGAGGCAGACAGGCAGAGAGACAGGAAAAACAGGGAGGAAGAAAAGCTATTTGCACTGTACCTATAGGTCAGTATGGTGTAGAGTTGTATACTTGAATCAAGAGTAAATATAGACGCAGATACGAAGGCGGGCAAGCTGAGAGAGAGGGAAAGAAAGGGTCTGAATGAAAGGGAGGAGTCAGGCCTGCAGAAGGGGAGCTTTTGGTATTGTTTACTGATTAGTGTGATAAAGTGTTGTGTTGTGTTGTGAGGTGCAGAGAAAGAGAGAGAGGCTTGTGTGGTGATATTTCATGTTGATGTACAGCAATATGAAATAGTTCTCAGGAGAGAGAGAAAGAGATAGAAATTAGTGACACACACACACACACACACACACACACACACACACACACACACAGTAATACTCTATAGAAACCTATTTCTTTCCTAATTTGTCTATCTCCATCTTGTTTTTCATTGTAAGTCATTAATGTTTATCTTGTATTGTCTTGGCATTATTAAAACATGAGGTATATTATTATTAGTGGTTGTAGTTTTGTATCACAACATTAACTTATATTAGTTTTGCCTGAAAATCTCTCGTTTTCTAACATTCTCCCATCCTGCAGGCCTGAGTCCAGACCGAGACCCAGAGAAATGTAAACAAACGCACCAGTCAGACTTGATATAGGAGTGAATTTGTTGCTTTTTAAAGCGGCAGTCGGTCTGTACATGTGTGAGGTGGCGAGGGGTGTCGCCAGGGGGCGGCTAGTAGCGTCTGCCACCAGGGAAATATGTAAAAACATAAAAAAGACGCTTCTCAAGAAAGGTAAGGCCGGTTGCAGCTTTTATTTTTTCTTTATTTCTTTCCATCAGGTTAAGTTTATATTAATTCAGTTAGTTAGGTTTGCTTAAGTCTCTCTCTCTCTCTCTCTCTCTCTCTCTCTCTCTCTCTCTCTCTCTCTCTCTCTCTCTCTCTCTCTCTCTCTCTCTCTCTCTCTCTCTCTGTGGTGCTAATGGTGCAGGAAGGCCTTGTCTACCTGCACCATAAGCCACTATACCATGCGTCACTGTACATTTAAACTGTACCCCAAAAACTTAACCTAACTGGCCCTCACTTAAAAAAAAATATATCGTTTTTTTTTCGTGTTCTTAATATTTCAGTGCTACAATACCACATCACTGTACCCTATGATGCTAATGGTGCAGGAAGGCCTTGTCTACCTTCACCATAAGCGACTGTACCATGCGTCACTGTACCTTAAAACTGTACCACAAAAACAACCTAACTGGCCCTCACCTGAAAAAAAATATCTTTTTTTTTTTGTGTTTGCTTAATATTTCAGTGCTACAGTACCACAGCACTGTACTCTATGGTGCTAATGGTGCAGGAAGGCCTTGTCTACCTTCACCATAAGCCACTGTACCATGTGTCACTGTACCTTAAATCTGTACCACAAAAACAACCTAACTGGCCCTCACCTGAAAAAAAATCTCTTTTTTTTTTAACCTAACCTAACCTAACCTAACCTTACCTAACCTAACCTAACCTAACCTAACCTGACCTGACCTGACCTAACCTAACCTAACCTAACCTAACCTGACCTAACCTAACCTAACCTAACCTAACCTGACCTGACCTAACCTAACCTAACCTAACCTAACCTAACCTAACCTAACCTATCCTAACCTAACCGAGACATTAAAAATTAGTCACAAGGCAAAAAGACGATTCAAAGTGACTGACATACCAAGCAATTAATTAGTGAAATCAGTCTTTGTTGACTACTCCAAAGCCTTTCAGTTTGTCGACCTCAGTATACTGTTAGGAAAAAGTGCATTATTAAGACATTATTAGTGGTTGTATCACGGTATTTTATAATAGACTTATAACTAGTTTCCCCTGAAAATCTTTCGTTTTCTATCATTCTTTCATTCTACACGCCTGAGCCCTGACAGAGACCCAGAGAAATGTAAACAGGCACGAGTCAGACTTGATATAGGGCTGAATTTGTTGCTTTTCAGAGAGGGGCAGTCGGTCTGTACATGCGTGAGGTGGCGAGAGGCGTGTCCAGGGGGCGGCTAGTAGCGTGTGCCACCGTGGAAATATGTACAGACATAAAGAAGACGCCCTCAAGAAAGGTAAGGCCGGTTCCAGCTTTTATTTTTATTTATTTATTTCCATCCCGGCCTGGGACCGCCCCTTTCCCGAGTCCTGAGGTGTTGGGGGACGGCCCGGGGGTGCTGTGTGCCCGTGAGTGTACCAGGTGCTCAAGCATATACAAAACAAGGAAAGTTTGAAGCATTTTTAGAGGGGCAGTCGGTCTGTACTCGTACATGCGTGTACATTAATTTTGAGGTGTTCCTTGTCATCCCCTGTCACTCCTGCCTGCCTCTGTCACCTCTACCAATCCCTGTCAAGCTCTGCCAAGCCCTTTGTCACCTCTCAAGTAATGAGGTGGCTTGAGATGTGAGATTTTAAACAGAAGCCTTTGCTGTCACCCCTGCCAAGCCCTACCAAACCCTGTCAGCCCCCACCAAGGCCCTCTCAAGCCACCACTCAACCCCCTACCGAGACCTATCAGCTCTATAATCTGAAAAAAGTGCAGTGTCTTAGGAGGGATTGATTAAGTAAACAGTGACTTATGGCCAAAATGGAACTATATGGAGATTAAGTAGAGATTAGAATAGAAGCTGAAATTGAGCAGGATAGTTACAATCACAGACTTCCAACTTGCTACTCCTTGGTGTGAAAGAATCTGCAGGAAATTAAGTACATGGCAACTCCTGTTAGTCCCTCATGTGTTCTTGAAAGCAGACTGACAGATTCAGTGTGTGACATGCTGACGTGGGGGAAGGCTGTCTGGTGGCTGCTCTATGCTGTAGCTAACAAAATGGTTGTGTTTCAAGTGTTGTCATGCCTGGAAAGTCTACAGGTCATCATTACTAGTATAAATGTGTACTACAATGGTGAAATTTAGTGAAAAAATGTGCTGTTTATGTATTGGCAGGGAAAGATTTGTGCTCATCAAGACAATGATAAAAAAAAATTTTATATTATTATTATTATTACTATTTTTTTTCTTTTACTTGTTTTGCTGTAAGATGAGACTACAATAACTGCCCCTTGATGCCCTATAAGGTACCGCCAAGCACCAAGGGGCGGCCACCACGGTGCACAGTGAAGCACGTCCCAGCATCCCTGTCACCATCTTTTCCCTGCCAATAATTATGCATTACATTTCCCAACTAATTTCATTCTAGTGCAACATTTCTACTACTAATGGTGACCTGTACACTTCCCAGCATGACCAGTACAGCACTTCAAACAAACACAGCCTTTTCTTAGCCACAGCAAGGTGCAGCCACGACAGACAGCCTTCCCTAAGTCAGCATGTCACACTGCATCCATAACACTGAGCTTCCAGGAACACATCTGGGGGACTGATACAAGTTGCTGTGTAGGTCATTTGTCCCAGCAGACTCTTTCACACCAAGCAGGCATGAGGTGGTAGTCTGTGCAGTGCGTCAGTGCTTGGAATTTTGAACCGGTCTTGCTGCATCTATGGCCCAGAGACCAAACACAGACCAAACAGAGGGCTAGCTGAACCTAACACAAACCAAACAGACGCCCACCAGAACCATACACAGGCCCACAGAACTAACTGACTGGCTGGCCGGCTGACTCGCTGGCTGAGTGACTGACTGACTGACTGACTGACTGGCTGGCTGGCTGGCTTGCTGGCTGGCTTACTAACTGACTGACTGACTGACTGGCTGGCTGAGTGACTGATTGACTGGCTGGTTAGCTAGTTGGGTGGCTAGCTGGTTGGTTGAATGGCTGACTGACTGACTGACTGACTGACTGACTGACTGACTAGCTGAGTGACTGATTGATTGGCTGGTTGGTTGAATGCCTAGCTGGCTGGTTGAATGGCTGACTGACTGACTGACTGACTGACTGACTGACTGACTGACTGACTGACTAACTGACTGACTGACTAGCTGAGTGACTGATTGATTGGCTGGTTTGTCGAATGGCTAGCTGGCTGGTTGAATGGCTAACTGACTGACTGACTGACTGACTGACTGACTGACTGACTGACTGACTAACTGAGTGACTGATTGATTGGCTGGTTGGTTGAATGGCTAGCTGGCTGGTTGAATGGCTGACTGACTGACTGACTGACTGACTTACTGACTGACTGACTGACTAACTGACTAGCTGAGTGACTGATTGATTGGCTGGTTGGTTGAATGGCTGACTGACTGACTGACTGACTGACTGACTGACTGACTGACTAACTGACTGACTGACTGACTAGCTGAGTGACTGATTGATTGGCTAGTTGGTTGAATGGCTAGCTGGCTGGTTGAATGGCTGACTGACTGGCTGACTGACTGACTAACTGACTGACTGACTGACTGACTGACTGACTGACTGACTAGCTGAGTGACTGATTGATTGGCTGGTTGGTTGAATGCCTAGCTGGCTGGTTGAATGGCTGACTGACTGACTGACTGACTGACTGACTGACTGACTGACTGACTGACTGACTGACTGACTGACTAGCTGAGTGACTGATTGATTGGCTGGTTGGTTGAATGGCTAGCTGGCTGGTTGAATGGCTAACTGACTGACTGACTGACTGACTGACTGACTGACTGACTGACTGACTGACTAACTGAGTGACTGATTGATTGGCTGGTTGGTTGAATGGCTAGCTGGCTGGTTGAATGGCTGACTGACTGACTGACTGACTGACTGACTGACTGACTGACTGACTGACTGACTGACTGACTGACTGACTGACTAACTGACTAGCTGAGTGACTGATTGATTGGCTGGTTGGTTGAATGGCTAGCTGGCTGGTTGAATGGCTGACTGACTGACTGACTGACTGACTGACTGACTGACTGACTGACTGACTGACTGACTGACTGACTGAGTGACTGATTGATTGGCTAGTTGGTTGAATGGCTAGCTGGCTGGTTGAATGGCTGACTGACTGGCTGACTGACTGACTGACTGACTGACTGACTGACTGACTGACTGACTGACTAGCTGAGTGACTGATTGATTGGCTGGTTGGTTGAATGCCTAGCTGGCTGGTTGAATGGCTGACTGACTGACTGACTGACTGACTGACTGACTGACTGACTGACTGACTGACTAGCTGAGTGACTGATTTATTGGCTGGTTGGTTGAATGGCTAGCTGGCTGGTTGAATGGCTAACTGACTGACTGACTGACTGACTGACTGACTGACTGACTGACTGACTGACTGACTGACTGACTAACTGAGTGACTGATTGATTGGCTGGTTGGTTGAATGGCTAGCTGGCTGGTTGAATGGCTGACTGACTGACTGACTGACTGACTGACTGACTGACTGACTGACTGACTGACTGACTGACTAACTGACTAGCTGAGTGACTGATTGATTGGCTGGTTGGTTGAATGGCTAGCTGGCTGGTTGAATGGCTGACTGACTGACTGACTGACTGACTGACTGACTGACTGACTGACTGACTGACTGACTAGCTGAGTGACTGATTGATTGGCTAGTTGGTTGAATGGCTAGCTGGCTGGTTGAATGGCTGACTGACTGGCTGACTGACTGACTGACTGACTGACTGACTGACTGACTGACTGACTGACTGACTAGCTGAGTGACTGATTGATTGGCTGGTTGGTTGAATGGCTAGCTGGCTGGTTGAATGGCTGACTGACTGACTGACTGACTGACTGACTGACTGACTGAGGCAGAGAGACAGGTAGGTGTTGGCAGGGTTGGTTTGGTTTGGAGTGTTGAGGTTTTATGATATTGTAGAGACAGAGAGGTTCAAAGCTTAATTAGACTTGTATCTTTGAGCCATGAGTCAGTAGAGAGGGAGAAAGAGGCAGACAGGCAGAGAGACAGGAAAAACAGGGAGGAAGAAAAGCTATTTGCACTGTACCTATAGGTCAGTATGGTGTAGAGTTGTATACTTGAATCAAGAGTAAATATAGACGCAGATACGAAGGCGGGCAAGCTGAGAGAGAGGGAAAGAAAGGGTCTGAATGAAAGGGAGGAGTCAGGCCTGCAGAAGGGGAGCTTTTGGTATTGTTTACTGATTAGTGTGATAAAGTGTTGTGTTGTGTTGTGAGGTGCAGAGAAAGAGAGAGAGGCTTGTGTGGTGATATTTCATGTTGATGTACAGCAATATGAAATAGTTCTCAGGAGAGAGAGAAAGAGATAGAAATTAGTGACACACACACACACACACACACACACACACACACACACACACACACAGTAATACTCTATAGAAACCTATTTCTTTCCTAATTTGTCTATCTCCATCTTGTTTTTCATTGTAAGTCATTAATGTTTATCTTGTATTGTCTTGGCATTATTAAAACATGAGGTATATTATTATTAGTGGTTGTAGTTTTGTATCACAACATTAACTTATATTAGTTTTGCCTGAAAATCTCTCGTTTTCTAACATTCTCCCATCCTGCAGGCCTGAGTCCAGACCGAGACCCAGAGAAATGTAAACAAACGCACCAGTCAGACTTGATATAGGAGTGAATTTGTTGCTTTTTAAAGCGGCAGTCGGTCTGTACATGTGTGAGGTGGCGAGGGGTGTCGCCAGGGGGCGGCTAGTAGCGTCTGCCACCAGGGAAATATGTAAAAACATAAAAAAGACGCTTCTCAAGAAAGGTAAGGCCGGTTGCAGCTTTTATTTTTTCTTTATTTCTTTCCATCAGGTTAGGTTTATATTAATTCAGTTAGTTAGGTTTGCTTAAGTCTCTCTCTCTCTCTCTCTCTCTCTCTCTCTCTCTCTCTCTCTCTCTCTCTCTCTCTCTCTCTCTCTCTCTCTCTCTCTCTCTCTCTCTCTCTGTGGTGCTAATGGTGCAGGAAGGCCTTGTCTACCTGCACCATAAGCCACTATACCATGCGTCACTGTACATTTAAACTGTACCCCAAAAACTTAACCTAACTGGCCCTCACTTAAAAAAAAATATATCGTTTTTTTTTCGTGTTCTTAATATTTCAGTGCTACAATACCACATCACTGTACCCTATGATGCTAATGGTGCAGGAAGGCCTTGTCTACCTTCACCATAAGCGACTGTACCATGCGTCACTGTACCTTAAAACTGTACCACAAAAACAACCTAACTGGCCCTCACCTGAAAAAAAATATCTTTTTTTTTTTGTGTTTGCTTAATATTTCAGTGCTACAGTACCACAGCACTGTACTCTATGGTGCTAATGGTGCAGGAAGGCCTTGTCTACCTTCACCATAAGCCACTGTACCATGTGTCACTGTACCTTAAATCTGTACCACAAAAACAACCTAACTGGCCCTCACCTGAAAAAAAATCTCTTTTTTTTTTAACCTAACCTAACCTAACCTAACCTTACCTAACCTAACCTAACCTAACCTAACCTGACCTGACCTGACCTAACCTAACCTAACCTAACCTAACCTGACCTAACCTAACCTAACCTAACCTAACCTGACCTGACCTAACCTAACCTAACCTAACCTAACCTAACCTAACCTAACCTATCCTAACCTAACCGAGACATTAAAAATTAGTCACAAGGCAAAAAGACGATTCAAAGTGACTGACATACCAAGCAATTAATTAGTGAAATCAGTCTTTGTTGACTACTCCAAAGCCTTTCAGTTTGTCGACCTCAGTATACTGTTAGGAAAAAGTGCATTATTAAGACATTATTAGTGGTTGTATCACGGTATTTTATAATAGACTTATAACTAGTTTCCCCTGAAAATCTTTCGTTTTCTATCATTCTTTCATTCTACACGCCTGAGCCCTGACAGAGACCCAGAGAAATGTAAACAGGCACGAGTCAGACTTGATATAGGGCTGAATTTGTTGCTTTTCAGAGAGGGGCAGTCGGTCTGTACATGCGTGAGGTGGCGAGAGGCGTGTCCAGGGGGCGGCTAGTAGCGTGTGCCACCGTGGAAATATGTACAGACATAAAGAAGACGCCCTCAAGAAAGGTAAGGCCGGTTCCAGCTTTTATTTTTATTTATTTATTTCCATCCCGGCCTGGGACCGCCCCTTTCCCGAGTCCTGAGGTGTTGGGGGACGGCCCGGGGGTGCTGTGTGCCCGTGAGTGTACCAGGTGCTCAAGCATATACAAAACAAGGAAAGTTTGAAGCATTTTTAGAGGGGCAGTCGGTCTGTACTCGTACATGCGTGTACATTAATTTTGAGGTGTTCCTTGTCATCCCCTGTCACTCCTGCCTGCCTCTGTCACCTCTACCAATCCCTGTCAAGCTCTGCCAAGCCCTTTGTCACCTCTCAAGTAATGAGGTGGCTTGAGATGTGAGATTTTAAACAGAAGCCTTTGCTGTCACCCCTGCCAAGCCCTACCAAACCCTGTCAGCCCCCACCAAGGCCCTCTCAAGCCACCACTCAACCCCCTACCGAGACCTATCAGCTCTATAATCTGAAAAAAGTGCAGTGTCTTAGGAGGGATTGATTAAGTAAACAGTGACTTATGGCCAAAATGGAACTATATGGAGATTAAGTAGAGATTAGAATAGAAGCTGAAATTGAGCAGGATAGTTACAATCACAGACTTCCAACTTGCTACTCCTTGGTGTGAAAGAATCTGCAGGAAATTAAGTACATGGCAACTCCTGTTAGTCCCTCATGTGTTCTTGAAAGCAGACTGACAGATTCAGTGTGTGACATGCTGACGTGGGGGAAGGCTGTCTGGTGGCTGCTCTATGCTGTAGCTAACAAAATGGTTGTGTTTCAAGTGTTGTCATGCCTGGAAAGTCTACAGGTCATCATTACTAGTATAAATGTGTACTACAATGGTGAAATTTAGTGAAAAAATGTGCTGTTTATGTATTGGCAGGGAAAGATTTGTGCTCATCAAGACAATGATAAAAAAAAATTTTATATTATTATTATTATTACTATTTTTTTTCTTTTACTTGTTTTGCTGTAAGATGAGACTACAATAACTGCCCCTTGATGCCCTATAAGGTACCGCCAAGCACCAAGGGGCGGCCACCACGGTGCACAGTGAAGCACGTCCCAGCATCCCTGTCACCATCTTTTCCCTGCCAATAATTATGCATTACATTTCCCAACTAATTTCATTCTAGTGCAACATTTCTACTACTAATGGTGACCTGTACACTTCCCAGCATGACCAGTACAGCACTTCAAACAAACACAGCCTTTTCTTAGCCACAGCAAGGTGCAGCCACGACAGACAGCCTTCCCTAAGTCAGCATGTCACACTGCATCCATAACACTGAGCTTCCAGGAACACATCTGGGGGACTGATACAAGTTGCTGTGTAGGTCATTTGTCCCAGCAGACTCTTTCACACCAAGCAGGCATGAGGTGGTAGTCTGTGCAGTGCGTCAGTGCTTGGAATTTTGAACCGGTCTTGCTGCATCTATGGCCCAGAGACCAAACACAGACCAAACAGAGGGCTAGCTGAACCTAACACAAACCAAACAGACGCCCACCAGAACCATACACAGGCCCACAGAACTAACTGACTGGCTGGCCGGCTGACTCGCTGGCTGAGTGACTGACTGACTGACTGACTGACTGGCTGGCTGGCTGGCTTGCTGGCTGGCTTACTAACTGACTGACTGACTGACTGGCTGGCTGAGTGACTGATTGACTGGCTGGTTAGCTAGTTGGGTGGCTAGCTGGTTGGTTGAATGGCTGACTGACTGACTGACTGACTGACTGACTGACTGACTAGCTGAGTGACTGATTGATTGGCTGGTTGGTTGAATGCCTAGCTGGCTGGTTGAATGGCTGACTGACTGACTGACTGACTGACTGACTGACTGACTGACTGACTGACTAACTGACTGACTGACTAGCTGAGTGACTGATTGATTGGCTGGTTTGTCGAATGGCTAGCTGGCTGGTTGAATGGCTAACTGACTGACTGACTGACTGACTGACTGACTGACTGACTGACTGACTAACTGAGTGACTGATTGATTGGCTGGTTGGTTGAATGGCTAGCTGGCTGGTTGAATGGCTGACTGACTGACTGACTGACTGACTTACTGACTGACTGACTGACTAACTGACTAGCTGAGTGACTGATTGATTGGCTGGTTGGTTGAATGGCTGACTGACTGACTGACTGACTGACTGACTGACTGACTGACTAACTGACTGACTGACTGACTAGCTGAGTGACTGATTGATTGGCTAGTTGGTTGAATGGCTAGCTGGCTGGTTGAATGGCTGACTGACTGGCTGACTGACTGACTAACTGACTGACTGACTGACTGACTGACTGACTGACTGACTAGCTGAGTGACTGATTGATTGGCTGGTTGGTTGAATGCCTAGCTGGCTGGTTGAATGGCTGACTGACTGACTGACTGACTGACTGACTGACTGACTGACTGACTGACTGACTGACTGACTGACTAGCTGAGTGACTGATTGATTGGCTGGTTGGTTGAATGGCTAGCTGGCTGGTTGAATGGCTAACTGACTGACTGACTGACTGACTGACTGACTGACTGACTGACTGACTGACTAACTGAGTGACTGATTGATTGGCTGGTTGGTTGAATGGCTAGCTGGCTGGTTGAATGGCTGACTGACTGACTGACTGACTGACTGACTGACTGACTGACTGACTGACTGACTGACTGACTGACTGACTGACTAACTGACTAGCTGAGTGACTGATTGATTGGCTGGTTGGTTGAATGGCTAGCTGGCTGGTTGAATGGCTGACTGACTGACTGACTGACTGACTGACTGACTGACTGACTGACTGACTGACTGACTGACTGACTGAGTGACTGATTGATTGGCTAGTTGGTTGAATGGCTAGCTGGCTGGTTGAATGGCTGACTGACTGGCTGACTGACTGACTGACTGACTGACTGACTGACTGACTGACTGACTGACTAGCTGAGTGACTGATTGATTGGCTGGTTGGTTGAATGCCTAGCTGGCTGGTTGAATGGCTGACTGACTGACTGACTGACTGACTGACTGACTGACTGACTGACTGACTGACTAGCTGAGTGACTGATTTATTGGCTGGTTGGTTGAATGGCTAGCTGGCTGGTTGAATGGCTAACTGACTGACTGACTGACTGACTGACTGACTGACTGACTGACTGACTGACTGACTGACTGACTAACTGAGTGACTGATTGATTGGCTGGTTGGTTGAATGGCTAGCTGGCTGGTTGAATGGCTGACTGACTGACTGACTGACTGACTGACTGACTGACTGACTGACTGACTGACTGACTGACTAACTGACTAGCTGAGTGACTGATTGATTGGCTGGTTGGTTGAATGGCTAGCTGGCTGGTTGAATGGCTGACTGACTGACTGACTGACTGACTGACTGACTGACTGACTGACTGACTGACTGACTAGCTGAGTGACTGATTGATTGGCTAGTTGGTTGAATGGCTAGCTGGCTGGTTGAATGGCTGACTGACTGGCTGACTGACTGACTGACTGACTGACTGACTGACTGACTGACTGACTGACTGACTAGCTGAGTGACTGATTGATTGGCTGGTTGGTTGAATGGCTAGCTGGCTGGTTGAATGGCTGACTGACTGACTGACTGACTGACTGACTGACTGACTGAGGCAGAGAGACAGGTAGGTGTTGGCAGGGTTGGTTTGGTTTGGAGTGTTGAGGTTTTATGATATTGTAGAGACAGAGAGGTTCAAAGCTTAATTAGACTTGTATCTTTGAGCCATGAGTCAGTAGAGAGGGAGAAAGAGGCAGACAGGCAGAGAGACAGGAAAAACAGGGAGGAAGAAAAGCTATTTGCACTGTACCTATAGGTCAGTATGGTGTAGAGTTGTATACTTGAATCAAGAGTAAATATAGACGCAGATACGAAGGCGGGCAAGCTGAGAGAGAGGGAAAGAAAGGGTCTGAATGAAAGGGAGGAGTCAGGCCTGCAGAAGGGGAGCTTTTGGTATTGTTTACTGATTAGTGTGATAAAGTGTTGTGTTGTGTTGTGAGGTGCAGAGAAAGAGAGAGAGGCTTGTGTGGTGATATTTCATGTTGATGTACAGCAATATGAAATAGTTCTCAGGAGAGAGAGAAAGAGATAGAAATTAGTGACACACACACACACACACACACACACACACACACACACACACACAGTAATACTCTATAGAAACCTATTTCTTTCCTAATTTGTCTATCTCCATCTTGTTTTTCATTGTAAGTCATTAATGTTTATCTTGTATTGTCTTGGCATTATTAAAACATGAGGTATATTATTATTAGTGGTTGTAGTTTTGTATCACAACATTAACTTATATTAGTTTTGCCTGAAAATCTCTCGTTTTCTAACATTCTCCCATCCTGCAGGCCTGAGTCCAGACCGAGACCCAGAGAAATGTAAACAAACGCACCAGTCAGACTTGATATAGGAGTGAATTTGTTGCTTTTTAAAGCGGCAGTCGGTCTGTACATGTGTGAGGTGGCGAGGGGTGTCGCCAGGGGGCGGCTAGTAGCGTCTGCCACCAGGGAAATATGTAAAAACATAAAAAAGACGCTTCTCAAGAAAGGTAAGGCCGGTTGCAGCTTTTATTTTTTCTTTATTTCTTTCCATCAGGTTAGGTTTATATTAATTCAGTTAGTTAGGTTTGCTTAAGTCTCTCTCTCTCTCTCTCTCTCTCTCTCTCTCTCTCTCTCTCTCTCTCTCTCTCTCTCTCTCTCTCTCTCTCTCTCTCTCTCTCTCTCTCTCTCTCTGTGGTGCTAATGGTGCAGGAAGGCCTTGTCTACCTGCACCATAAGCCACTATACCATGCGTCACTGTACATTTAAACTGTACCCCAAAAACTTAACCTAACTGGCCCTCACTTAAAAAAAAATATATCGTTTTTTTTTCGTGTTCTTAATATTTCAGTGCTACAATACCACATCACTGTACCCTATGATGCTAATGGTGCAGGAAGGCCTTGTCTACCTTCACCATAAGCGACTGTACCATGCGTCACTGTACCTTAAAACTGTACCACAAAAACAACCTAACTGGCCCTCACCTGAAAAAAAATATCTTTTTTTTTTTGTGTTTGCTTAATATTTCAGTGCTACAGTACCACAGCACTGTACTCTATGGTGCTAATGGTGCAGGAAGGCCTTGTCTACCTTCACCATAAGCCACTGTACCATGTGTCACTGTACCTTAAATCTGTACCACAAAAACAACCTAACTGGCCCTCACCTGAAAAAAAATCTCTTTTTTTTTTAACCTAACCTAACCTAACCTAACCTTACCTAACCTAACCTAACCTAACCTAACCTGACCTGACCTGACCTAACCTAACCTAACCTAACCTAACCTGACCTAACCTAACCTAACCTAACCTAACCTGACCTGACCTAACCTAACCTAACCTAACCTAACCTAACCTAACCTAACCTATCCTAACCTAACCGAGACATTAAAAATTAGTCACAAGGCAAAAAGACGATTCAAAGTGACTGACATACCAAGCAATTAATTAGTGAAATCAGTCTTTGTTGACTACTCCAAAGCCTTTCAGTTTGTCGACCTCAGTATACTGTTAGGAAAAAGTGCATTATTAAGACATTATTAGTGGTTGTATCACGGTATTTTATAATAGACTTATAACTAGTTTCCCCTGAAAATCTTTCGTTTTCTATCATTCTTTCATTCTACACGCCTGAGCCCTGACAGAGACCCAGAGAAATGTAAACAGGCACGAGTCAGACTTGATATAGGGCTGAATTTGTTGCTTTTCAGAGAGGGGCAGTCGGTCTGTACATGCGTGAGGTGGCGAGAGGCGTGTCCAGGGGGCGGCTAGTAGCGTGTGCCACCGTGGAAATATGTACAGACATAAAGAAGACGCCCTCAAGAAAGGTAAGGCCGGTTCCAGCTTTTATTTTTATTTATTTATTTCCATCCCGGCCTGGGACCGCCCCTTTCCCGAGTCCTGAGGTGTTGGGGGACGGCCCGGGGGTGCTGTGTGCCCGTGAGTGTACCAGGTGCTCAAGCATATACAAAACAAGGAAAGTTTGAAGCATTTTTAGAGGGGCAGTCGGTCTGTACTCGTACATGCGTGTACATTAATTTTGAGGTGTTCCTTGTCATCCCCTGTCACTCCTGCCTGCCTCTGTCACCTCTACCAATCCCTGTCAAGCTCTGCCAAGCCCTTTGTCACCTCTCAAGTAATGAGGTGGCTTGAGATGTGAGATTTTAAACAGAAGCCTTTGCTGTCACCCCTGCCAAGCCCTACCAAACCCTGTCAGCCCCCACCAAGGCCCTCTCAAGCCACCACTCAACCCCCTACCGAGACCTATCAGCTCTATAATCTGAAAAAAGTGCAGTGTCTTAGGAGGGATTGATTAAGTAAACAGTGACTTATGGCCAAAATGGAACTATATGGAGATTAAGTAGAGATTAGAATAGAAGCTGAAATTGAGCAGGATAGTTACAATCACAGACTTCCAACTTGCTACTCCTTGGTGTGAAAGAATCTGCAGGAAATTAAGTACATGGCAACTCCTGTTAGTCCCTCATGTGTTCTTGAAAGCAGACTGACAGATTCAGTGTGTGACATGCTGACGTGGGGGAAGGCTGTCTGGTGGCTGCTCTATGCTGTAGCTAACAAAATGGTTGTGTTTCAAGTGTTGTCATGCCTGGAAAGTCTACAGGTCATCATTACTAGTATAAATGTGTACTACAATGGTGAAATTTAGTGAAAAAATGTGCTGTTTATGTATTGGCAGGGAAAGATTTGTGCTCATCAAGACAATGATAAAAAAAAATTTTATATTATTATTATTATTACTATTTTTTTTCTTTTACTTGTTTTGCTGTAAGATGAGACTACAATAACTGCCCCTTGATGCCCTATAAGGTACCGCCAAGCACCAAGGGGCGGCCACCACGGTGCACAGTGAAGCACGTCCCAGCATCCCTGTCACCATCTTTTCCCTGCCAATAATTATGCATTACATTTCCCAACTAATTTCATTCTAGTGCAACATTTCTACTACTAATGGTGACCTGTACACTTCCCAGCATGACCAGTACAGCACTTCAAACAAACACAGCCTTTTCTTAGCCACAGCAAGGTGCAGCCACGACAGACAGCCTTCCCTAAGTCAGCATGTCACACTGCATCCATAACACTGAGCTTCCAGGAACACATCTGGGGGACTGATACAAGTTGCTGTGTAGGTCATTTGTCCCAGCAGACTCTTTCACACCAAGCAGGCATGAGGTGGTAGTCTGTGCAGTGCGTCAGTGCTTGGAATTTTGAACCGGTCTTGCTGCATCTATGGCCCAGAGACCAAACAGAGGGCTAGCTGAACCTAACACAAACCAAACAGACGCCCACCAGAACCATACACAGGCCCACAGAACTAACTGACTGGCTGGCCGGCTGACTCGCTGGCTGAGTGACTGACTGACTGACTGACTAACTGGCTGGCTGGCTGGCTTGCTGGCTGGCTTACTAACTGACTGACTGACTGACTGGCTGGCTGAGTGACTGATTGACAGGCTGGTTAGCTAGTTGGGTGGCTAGCTGGTTGGTTGAATGGCTGACTGACTGACTGACTGACTGACTGACTGACTGACTAGCTGAGTGACTGATTGATTGGCTGGTTGGTTGAATGCCTAGCTGGCTGGTTGAATGGCTGACTGACTGACTGACTGACTGACTGACTGACTGACTGACTGACTGACTGACTGACTGACTAACTGACTGACTGACTAGCTGAGTGACTGATTGATTGGCAGGTTTGTCGAATGGCTAGCTGGCTGGTTGAATGGCTAACTTACTGACTGACTGACTGACTGACTGACTGACTGACTGACTGACTAACTGAGTGACTGATTGATTGGCTGGTTGGTTGAATGGCTAGCTGGCTGGTTGAATGGCTGACTGACTGACTGACTGACTGACTTACTGACTGACTGACTGACTAACTGACTAGCTGAGTGACTGATTGATTGGCTGGTTGGTTGAATGGCTGACTGACTGACTGACTGACTGACTGACTGACTGACTGACTGACTGACTGACTGACTGACTAGCTGAGTGACTGATTGATTGGCTAGTTGGTTGAATGGCTAGCTGGCTGGTTGAATGGCTGACTGACTGGCTGACTGACTGACTAACTGACTGACTGACTGACTGACTGACTGACTGACTGACTAGCTGAGTGACTGATTGATTGGCTGGTTGGTTGCATGCCTAGCTGGCTGGTTGAATGGCTGACTGACTGACTGACTGACTGACTGACTGACTGACTGACTGACTGACTGACTGACTAGCTGAGTGACTGATTGATTGGCTGGTTGGTTGAATGGCTAGCTGGCTGGTTGAATGGCTAACTGACTGACTGACTGACTGACTGACTGACTGACTGACTGACTGACTAACTTAGTGACTGATTGATTGGCTGGTTGGTTGAATGGCTAGCTGGCTGGTTGAATGGCTGACTGACTGACTGACTGACTGACTGACTGACTGACTGACTGACTGACTAACTGACTAGCTGAGTGACTGATTGATTGGCTGGTTGGTTGAATGGCTAGCTGGCTGGTTGAATGGCTGACTGACTGACTGACTGACTGACTGACTGACTGACTGACTGACTGACTGAGTGACTGATTGATTGGCTAGTTGGTTGAATGGCTAGCTGGCTGGTTGAATGGCTGACTGACTGGCTGACTGACTGACTGACTGACTGACTGACTGACTGACTGACTGACTGACTAGCTGAGTGACTGATTGATTGGCTGGTTGGTTGAATGCCTAGCTGGCTGGTTGAATGGCTGACTGACTGACTGACTGACTGACTGACTGACTGACTGACTGACTGACTGACTAGCTGAGTGACTGATTTATTGGCTGGTTGGTTGAATGGCTAGCTGGCTGGTTGAATGGCTAACTGACTGACTGACTGACTGACTGACTGACTGACTGACTGACTGACTGACTGACTGACTGACTAACTGAGTGACTGATTGATTGGCTGGTTGGTTGAATGGCTAGCTGGCTGGTTGAATGGCTGACTGACTGACTGACTGACTGACTGACTGACTGACTGACTGACTGACTGACTGACTGACTAACTGACTAGCTGAGTGACTGATTGATTGGCTGGTTGGTTGAATGGCTAGCTGGCTGGTTGAATGGCTGACTGACTGACTGACTGACTGACTGACTGACTGACTGACTGACTGACTGACTAGCTGAGTGACTGATTGATTGGCTAGTTGGTTGAATGGCTAGCTGGCTGGTTGAATGGCTGACTGACTGGCTGACTGACTGACTGACTGACTGACTGACTGACTGACTGACTGACTGACTGACTAGCTGAGTGACTGATTGATTGGCTGGTTGGTTGAATGGCTAGCTGGCTGGTTGAATGGCTGACTGACTGACTGACTGACTGACTGACTGACTGACTGACTGACTGAGGCAGAGAGACAGGTAGGTGTTGGCAGGGTTGGTTTGGTTTGGAGTGTTGAGGTTTTATGATATTGTAGAGACAGAGAGGTTCAAAGCTTAATTAGACTTGTATCTTTGAGCCATGAGTCAGTAGAGAGGGAGAAAGAGGCAGACAGGCAGAGAGACAGGAAAAACAGGGAGGAAGAAAAGCTATTTGCACTGTACCTATAGGTCAGTATGGTGTAGAGTTGTATACTTGAATCAAGAGTAAATATAGACGCAGATACGAAGGCGGGCAAGCTGAGAGAGAGGGAAAGAAAGGGTCTGAATGAAAGGGAGGAGTCAGGCCTGCAGAAGGGGAGCTTTTGGTATTGTTTACTGATTAGTGTGATAAAGTGTTGTGTTGTGTTGTGAGGTGCAGAGAAAGAGAGAGGCTTGTGTGGTGATATTTCATGTTGATGTACAGCAATATGAAATAGTTC
This sequence comes from Scylla paramamosain, assembly GCF_035594125.1. NCBI lineage: Eukaryota > Metazoa > Arthropoda > Malacostraca > Decapoda > Portunidae > Scylla > Scylla paramamosain. Next base: position 13,320 of record NW_026973845.1, on the reverse strand, counting down.
TCAGGAGAGAGAGAAAGAGATAGAAATTAGTGACACACACACACACACACACACACACACACACACACACACACACACACAGTAATACTCTATAGAAACCTATTTCTTTCCTAATTTGTCTATCTCCATCTTGTTTTTCATTGTAAGTCATTAATGTTTATCTTGTATTGTCTTGGCATTATTAAAACATGAGGTATATTATTATTAGTGGTTGTAGTTTTGTATCACAACATTAACTTATATTAGTTTTGCCTGAAAATCTCTCGTTTTCTAACATTCTCCCATCCTGCAGGCCTGAGTCCAGACCGAGACCCAGAGAAATGTAAACAAACGCACCAGTCAGACTTGATATAGGAGTGAATTTGTTGCTTTTTAAAGCGGCAGTCGGTCTGTACATGTGTGAGGTGGCGAGGGGTGTCGCCAGGGGGCGGCTAGTAGCGTCTGCCACCAGGGAAATATGTAAAAACATAAAAAAGACGCTTCTCAAGAAAGGTAAGGCCGGTTGCAGCTTTTATTTTTTCTTTATTTCTTTCCATCAGGTTAGGTTTATATTAATTCAGTTAGTTAGGTTTGGTTAAGTCTCTCTCTCTCTCTCTCTCTCTCTCTCTCTCTCTCTCTCTCTCTCTCTCTCTCTCTCTCTCTCTCTCTCTCTCTCTCTCTCTCTCTCTCTCTCTCTGTGGTGCTAATGGTGCAGGAAGGCCTTGTCTACCTGCACCATAAGCCACTATACCATGCGTCACTGTACATTTAAACTGTACCCCAAAAACTTAACCTAACTGGCCCTCACTTAAAAAAAAATATATCGTTTTTTTTTCGTGTTCTTAATATTTCAGTGCTACAATACCACATCACTGTACCCTATGATGCTAATGGTGCAGGAAGGCCTTGTCTACCTTCACCATAAGCGACTGTACCATGCGTCACTGTACCTTAAAACTGTACCACAAAAACAACCTAACTGGCCCTCACCTGAAAAAAAATATCTTTTTTTTTTTGTGTTTGCTTAATATTTCAGTGCTACAGTACCACAGCACTGTACTCTATGGTGCTAATGGTGCAGGAAGGCCTTGTCTACCTTCACCATAAGCCACTGTACCATGTGTCACTGTACCTTAAATCTGTACCACAAAAACAACCTAACTGGCCCTCACCTGAAAAAAAATCTCTTTTTTTTTTAACCTAACCTAACCTAACCTAACCTTACCTAACCTAACCTAACCTAACCTAACCTGACCTGACCTGACCTAACCTAACCTAACCTAACCTAACCTGACCTAACCTAACCTAACCTAACCTAACCTGACCTGACCTAACCTAACCTAACCTAACCTAACCTAACCTAACCTAACCTAACCTAACCTATCCTAACCTAACCGAGACATTAAAAATTAGTCACAAGGCAAAAAGACGATTCAAAGTGACTGACATACCAAGCAATTAATTAGTGAAATCAGTCTTTGTTGACTACTCCAAAGCCTTTCAGTTTGTCGACCTCAGTATACTGTTAGGAAAAAGTGCATTATTAAGACATTATTAGTGGTTGTATCACGGTATTTTATAATAGACTTATAACTAGTTTCCCCTGAAAATCTTTCGTTTTCTATCATTCTTTCATTCTACACGCCTGAGCCCTGACAGAGACCCAGAGAAATGTAAACAGGCACGAGTCAGACTTGATATAGGGCTGAATTTGTTGCTTTTCAGAGAGGGGCAGTCGGTCTGTACATGCGTGAGGTGGCGAGAGGCGTGTCCAGGGGGCGGCTAGTAGCGTGTGCCACCGTGGAAATATGTACAGACATAAAGAAGACGCCCTCAAGAAAGGTAAGGCCGGTTCCAGCTTTTATTTTTATTTATTTATTTCCATCCCGGCCTGGGACCCCCCCTTTCCCGAGTCCTGAGGTGTTGGGGGACGGCCCGGGGGTGCTGTGTGCCCGTGAGTGTACCAGGTGCTCAAGCTTATACAAAACAAGGAAAGTTTGAAGCATTTTTAGAGGGGCAGTCGGTCTGTACATGCGTGTACTCGTACATTAATTTTGAGGTGTTCCTTGTCATCCCCTGTCACTCCTGCCTGCCTCTGTCACCTCTACCAATCCCTGTCAAGCTCTGCCAAGCCCTTTGTCACCTCTCAAGTAATGAGGTGGCTTGAGATGTGAGATTTTAAACAGAAGCCTTTGCTGTCACCCCTGCCAAGCCCTACCAAACCCTGTCAGCCCCCACCAAGGCCCTCTCAAGCCACCACTCAACCCCCTACCGAGACCTATCAGCTCTATAATCTGAAAAAAGTGCAGTGTCTTAGGAGGGATTGATTAAGTAAACAGTGACTTATGGCCAAAATGGAACTATATGGAGATTAAGTAGAGATTAGAATAGAAGCTGAAATTGAGCAGGATAGTTACAATCACAGACTTCCAACTTGCTACTCCTTGGTGTGAAAGAATCTGCAGGAAATTAAGTACATGGCAACTCCTGTTAGTCCCTCATGTGTTCTTGAAAGCAGACTGACAGATTCAGTGTGTGACATGCTGACGTGGGGGAAGGCTGTCTGGTGGCTGCTCTATGCTGTAGCTAACAAAATGGTTGTGTTTCAAGTGTTGTCATGCCTGGAAAGTCTACAGGTCATCATTACTAGTATAAATGTGTACTACAATGGTGAAATTTAGTGAAAAAATGTGCTGTTTATGTATTGGCAGGGAAAGATTTGTGCTCATCAAGACAATGATAAAAAAAAATTTTATATTATTATTATTATTACTATTTTTTTTCTTTTACTTGTTTTGCTGTAAGATGAGACTACAATAACTGCCCCTTGATGCCCTATAAGGTACCGCCAAGCACCAAGGGGCGGCCACCACGGTGCACAGTGAAGCACGTCCCAGCATCCCTGTCACCATCTTTTCCCTGCCAATAATTATGCATTACATTTCCCAACTAATTTCATTCTAGTGCAACATTTCTACTACTAATGGTGACCTGTACACTTCCCAGCATGACCAGTACAGCACTTCAAACAAACACAGCCTTTTCTTAGCCACAGCAAGGTGCAGCCACGACAGACAGCCTTCCCTAAGTCAGCATGTCACACTGCATCCATAACACTGAGCTTCCAGGAACACATCTGGGGGACTGATACAAGTTGCTGTGTAGGTCATTTGTCCCAGCAGACTCTTTCACACCAAGCAGGCATGAGGTGGTAGTCTGTGCAGTGCGTCAGTGCTTGGAATTTTGAACCGGTCTTGCTGCATCTATGGCCCAGAGACCAAACAGAGGGCTAGCTGAACCTAACACAAACCAAACAGACGCCCACCAGAACCATACACAGGCCCACAGAACTAACTGACTGGCTGGCCGGCTGACTCGCTGGCTGAGTGACTGACTGACTGACTGACTGACTGGCTGGCTTGCTGGCTGGCTTACTAACTGACTGACTGACTGACTGGCTGGCTGAGTGACTGATTGACTGGCTGGTTAGCTAGTTGGGTGGCTAGCTGATTGGTTGAATGGCTGACTGACTGACTGACTGACTGACTGACTGACTGACTAGCTGAGTGACTGATTGATTGGCTGGTTGGTTGAATGCCTAGCTGGCTGGTTGAATGGCTGACTGACTGACTGACTGACTGACTGACTGACTGACTGACTGACTGACTGACTGACTAACTGACTGACTGACTAGCTGAGTGACTGATTGATTGGCTGGTTTGTCGAATGGCTAGCTGGCTGGTTGAATGGCTAACTGACTGACTGACTGACTGACTGACTGACTGACTGACTGACTGACTAACTGAGTGACTGATTGATTGGTTGGTTGGTTGAATGGCTAGCTGGCTGGTTGAATGGCTGACTGACTGACTGACTGACTGACTTACTGACTGACTGACTGACTAACTGACTAGCTGAGTGACTGATTGATTGGCTGGTTGGTTGAATGGCTGACTGACTGACTGACTGACTGACTGACTGACTGACTGACTGACTGACTGACTGACTGACTAGCTGAGTGACTGATTGATTGGCTAGTTGGTTGAATGGCTAGCTGGCTGGTTGAATGGCTGACTGACTGGCTGACTGACTGACTAACTGACTGACTGACTGACTGACTGACTGACTGACTGACTAGCTGAGTGACTGATTGATTGGCTGGTTGGTTGCATGCCTAGCTGGCTGGTTGAATGGCTGACTGACTGACTGACTGACTGACTGACTGACTGACTGACTGACTGACTAGCTGAGTGACTGATTGATTGGCTGGTTGGTTGAATGGCTAGCTGGCTGGTTGAATGGCTAACTGACTGACTGACTGACTGACTGACTGACTGACTGACTGACTGACTGACTAACTGAGTGACTGATTGATTGGCTGGTTGGTTGAATGGCTAGCTGGCTGGTTGAATGGCTGACTGACTGACTGACTGACTGACTGACTGACTGACTGACTGACTGACTAACTGACTAGCTGAGTGACTGATTGATTGGCTGGTTGGTTGAATGGCTAGCTGGCTGGTTGAATGGCTGACTGACTGACTGACTGACTGACTGACTGACTAACTGACTGACTGACTGACTGACTGACTGACTGACTGAGTGACTGATTGATTGGCTAGTTGGTTGAATGGCTAGCTGGCTGGTTGAATGGCTGACTGACTGGCTGACTGACTGACTGACTGACTGACTGACTGACTGACTGACTGACTGACTAGCTGAGTGACTGATTGATTGGCTGGTTGGTTGAATGCCTAGCTGGCTGGTTGAATGGCTGACTGACTGACTGACTGACTGACTGACTGACTGACTGACTGACTAGCTGAGTGACTGATTTATTGGCTGGTTGGTTGAATGGCTAGCTGGCTGGTTGAATGGCTAACTGACTGACTGACTGACTGACTGACTGACTGACTGACTGACTGACTGACTGACTGACTGACTGACTAACTGAGTGACTGATTGATTGGCTGGTTGGTTGAATGGCTAGCTGGCTGGTTGAATGGCTGACTGACTGACTGACTGACTGACTGACTGACTGACTGACTGACTGACTGACTGACTGACTAACTGACTAGCTGAGTGACTGATTGATTGGCTGGTTGGTTGAATGGCTAGCTGGCTGGTTGAATGGCTGACTGACTGACTGACTGACTGACTGACTGACTGACTGACTGACTGACTGACTGACTGACTAGCTGAGTGACTGATTGATTGGCTAGTTGGTTGAATGGCTAGCTGGCTGGTTGAATGGCTGACTGACTGGCTGACTGACTGACTGACTGACTGACTGACTGACTGACTGACTGACTGACTGACTAGCTGAGTGACTGATTGATTGGCTGGTTGGTTGAATGGCTAGCTGGCTGGTTGAATGGCTGACTGACTGACTGACTGACTGACTGACTGACTGAGGCAGAGAGACAGGTAGGTGTTGGCAGGGTTGGTTTGGTTTGGAGTGTTGAGGTTTTATGATATTGTAGAGACAGAGAGGTTCAAAGCTTAATTAGACTTGTATCTTTGAGCCATGAGTCAGTAGAGAGGGAGAAAGAGGCAGACAGGCAGAGAGACAGGAAAAACAGGGAGGAAGAAAAGCTATTTGCACTGTACCTATAGGTCAGTATGGTGTAGAGTTGTATACTTGAATCAAGAGTAAATATAGACGCAGATACGAAGGCGGGCAAGCTGAGAGAGAGGGAAAGAAAGGGTCTGAATGAAAGGGAGGAGTCAGGCCTGCAGAAGGGGAGCTTTTGGTATTGTTTACTGATTAGTGTGAAAAAGTGTTGTGTTGTGTTGTGAGGTGCAGAGAAAGAGAGAGAGGCTTGTGTGGTGATATTTCATGTTGATGTACAGCAATATGAAATAGTTCTCAGGAGAGAGAGAAAGAGATAGAAATTAGTGACACACACACACACACACACACACACACACACACACACACACACACAGTAATACTCTATAGAAACCTATTTCTTTCCTAATTTGTCTATCTCCATCTTGTTTTTCATTGTAAGTCATTAATGTTTATCTTGTATTGTCTTGGCAGATGTGGTGAAGACAGTGTTATGCACCACCACACCACCATTACACTTCCTGTCTTGCTTGGTGAATGAACAGAGCACCACTAACATCACATCATTGCATCACCACATCACCACACCACCACCTCCTGTCCTGCCCCAGTGAAATAGAACATCACCACCACATCACCACATCAAGAGTCAGTGATTGGTGAGTACAGCAATTAGTATTTATATGCATGTAGTGTACTGTAATCTTGTTCATGTATGTACTCGTATGTTGTGTGGACACAACCTTCCTGGCACACACTGACTTCACTTGACCTCATCTCACCAGGACACAAAGAACACACCTGACCTGTCATCATTCCTGACATACACTCACCCACCCAGACTTCACTACACACACACACACACACACACACACACACACACACACACACACACACATTATTATTATTATTGTTATTATTATTATTATTATTATTATTATTATTATTATTATTATTATTATTATTATTATATTTCTCTTCTCTCTCTATAATTATTTATTTATTTATTCATCCGTTTCTTTATTTTGATGAAAAGAAATTATTAACATATGAGGCGCGCGGTACAACAACGACGTACGTACAACAACGACGTAACCGTGTTTTTGCCTGCTCCGTGTGGTAGAAGGGTGTAAAAGTCTCGTGGTGATGTCGGCCAAGTCATATTCGACCATCTAAGCACCTGTACTAAGGCTCAAAGTCGAGCGTAGTGCGGAGAAAATTTCTCTGGACTAACATCTCGAAAGCGGTACAACAACGACGCAACCTGCTCCTCCCAGCCTCACGTGCGTATGGCCAATCAGCGGCGCGGTTGCAGCCGCCCGGCGCGGGCGAGCCAATCACAGCACCGCTGCCATGTTTACCAGCGCCGTTGCCATGGTGACAACACACTCACCATGTGCTCATCCACTCTGCCCTTTAACACGCCCGAGCACAGACGCACGCTACCTTTCTCGTGACTCTTTACGCAACTATGGCTACTAGAGTGCAGACGAAAGTGTCACAGCATCCTGCTGTGGCCACCAGCCTTACGTAAGTTTTTTAAATCCCCAGTCAACCCGACTTAGTGGGTTGAAGGGGGATTTAAAGGGTTGGTAAATCCGCTAAGGGCATTGCCAGGATCAAACAGACGTATCCTGGTAATCAACTTAACTGTCTCAAGCCAGTGTAAAGGATGAGAGCCAACTATATTCATTGAATACAAAAAAAAAAAAAAAAATTCGTTTCTTCATAATGTTCTTGACATAGCGGCTTTCCATTAATACTTACCAGAATGCATGCACAAACATAAAATTATCAGCATTACACACTGTTAGTCATAGCAGGACGTCAAAGTTATGGTAGGAGTAATAACGTGCCGGTAATGAGTAAGTTTTATTTTTTACGCTCGGAAAAAAATTCATAAAAAATTTATTTATGTACCAATCTTCATGAAACTTTCACCTAATACTATGTGTACTAGGCTCTAACACATTATTAACAAATGAAAACAATATCGGGAAAAAAAATTATTACCTACGGTATACGCGTTAATTAACGCGTAAGTCATCCACCCAAAATCGTCACCTATCACTTCGAAACCTACATCCCCAAACAGAACTACCCAAGACCTTTCAAATGATGTATAATACTTACTTATTTAAGGGTATCCTTTTGTGCGCAATCAGTGTTTAACTTTGAGCGCGTTTTTCTCGAAACTTCCCATTTCTCGGTTACGTCGTTGTTGCGCCGCGCGCCTCATATATCAATTTAATCTCTCTCTCTCTCTCTCTCTCTCTCTCTCTCTCTCTCTCTCTCTCTCTCTCTCTCTCTCTCTCTCTCTCTGAATCTGTTTCTCATTTTTCAGAACAGATTCTTTTCCATCTAATTATGAAACCTAACACACTCTCTCTCTCTCTCTCTCTCTCTCTCTCTCTCTCTCTCTCTCTCTCTCTCTCTCTCTCTCTCTCTCTCTCTCTCTCTCTCTCTCTCTCTCTAATGAACCCTCCAGTTTTTTTTTTTTTTTTTATAATACGAGTGTAAATATTTTGCATGGTGGCTTCACAATGCCGGGCAGTGCCACTGAAAAAATATTATGATGTTTTTTGAGTGGCGAACAGTCTGGGTTTTTTTTTTCTTAATTGAATGAGTGAAAGACTCTGATTCTTTATGTACGTGTGTGTGGCTGAATATGTGTATGTGTGTGTGTGTCTATGTGTGTTTGTGTACAGGCCTCTTCTCTAGTGTCACAATGCCATAAGTGATGGTGCTTCGTGTGCAGGTGTGTATTACGTGTATAAGGTGTGTGAGTGCGTACAGTGCCACATAGAGCCCTACAGTGCCAGACCAGGGGAGTGAAACAAATCTGGCATCTTCGTAGTGACGTCATGGCGCGCGCGCGCGCAGCTACTCGGTTCATTCCAGTGATCGAAAAGTATAATAGCGAATCTTGTCTCCCAGCCTGCAGCCAGCCCTAGCCTGACCCGCCAGACATGTGTCCCAGGCCTTCCCCTAGCCTGTAGAGCCATGTAAGCCTGCAGGTCAAGGTCAGGTAAAAAAAAAAAACAGGCCGTAACGTAAAAGATCAAGACATTTACGAAGACTGTCTTTGATGGGCTCAGGTCCTCCGTGCAGACCACCAACAAGCAAGAGATTGACGAAATACAGGTTGTGAAGACGCTGCAAGCTGATGCCTTCAGAGATCGCGAAGGTAATAGTCACACATGCTCACCCTGCACTTATCACCCTGATAGTCCAAGATAGTAGTGACATTAGTGGTTCTTCAATGTCCGCCTCCCTCTCTCCCTCTCTCTCTCTCTCTCTCTCTCTCTCCGCTGCCTGTCACCAACTTGGCCCTCTCTTCATTCGTTTTTTTTTCAGTTTTCTTATCTCCTGCGCTTATTATTACCGCCATACTGCGTGTATAGATAGTTTATACACCCATACATCTGCCATGAATGTATTACCGTGATAGTCCAAGCTGTCAGTGAGATTGATAGTACGTGTTTGGACCCCTCTCCCCACCATCCGACACCAAACAACCGCCTTGTCGCTAACATTTTTCCTTATTTCTTCCCTGATACGCTTATTTATACATCTATACTGCGTTCATACATAGATTATACATTGATACATGTACCCTGAGTTCCTGTGCATGTAAAAATGTGTCTATAGTACGAAAAATAACAAGATAATTTTTCCATATTTTTCCTTCCTTTCCCCGCCCTCACCAAAACATCGGTGCCCTTCTTTTTTTCATTGTTTCTTCTCATTCACGCCCATAGGTGAATTATTCATTTACACATCTACTATTCACATCCCAGCCCGATAATCCTAGTCTGTAGTTAAATAAGATACTTTGTGTTAGTCAGCGTCACCTATGCCTGCATCTCCATCCCCTCCCTCTCTGTCATCCCAGACTGACAATATTAATTTCTCCTCACCTACGCTTATTTATATGCCAATATACTGTTCATACATATTTCATACATACATACATGTCATGTTTCTCTGTATATATAGATTTCTACCTGTAATGATAAAAGTATAAATGTATGCCTTGGGTCTGGCAGGTAAATGAATCTTCAGTTTGTTTTCTTAATTTCTTCATGTCACTATACCACAGCACTGTACCCTATGGTGCTAGTGGTGCAGGAAGGCCTTGTCTACCTACACCATAAACCACTGTACCATGCATCACTGTAACTTTAAACTGTAGCACAAAAACTTAACCTAACTGTGATGTTCCTAGACCTCCTAAACGATTTCCAAGAGTGGTGAATCAACTTGCAAGACTCCCACTGTTGCAGTACCATGTCAGTGTACATTGTGGTGTTAATGGTGCAGTACAAGGGCCTGGCAGTGTACCATGTGCCATAGTACCTCAAAAACACCTGTAAGACTGTTTTTCTTCTTTTCCTCTGATATATTTGTTTATTTATTTATTTATTACAATTTTTTATCTATTGTTTTGGTTTGCTTCAGAATCCTGAATCATGTGTTTTTTTTTTCTATTTATTTTTATTATTTTATTTATTTATTTCTATATAATTAGATTTGGTTAGGTTAGTTCGGCTGAGTTAGGTTGGCTTCAGTTCATCAAAGTTAGGTCAGGTTAGGTTACGTCAGGTCAGGTTAGTCTAGAATAATTTACGTTAGGTTAAGTTAGGTTACGTTAGGTTAGGTTAAGTTAGCTTACATTAGGTTAGGTCAGGTCAGGTTAAGTTAGGTTAGGTTAGGTCATCCCCTGTCAGTCCTGCCTGCCCCTGTCACCTCTACCAATCCCTGTCAAGCTCTGCCAAGCCCTTTGTTACCTCTCAAGTAATGAGGTGGCTTGAGATGTGAGATTTTAAAACAGAAGCCTTTGCTGTCACCCCTGCCAAGCCCTACCAAACCCTGTCAGCCCCCACCAAGGCGCTCTCAAGCCCCACCAAGGCCTGTCAACCCCCTACCGAGACCTATCAGCTCTATAATCTGAAAAAAGTGCAGTGTCTTAGGAGGGATTGATTAAGTAAACAGTGACTTATGGCCAAAATGGAATGACTGACTGACTGACTGACTGACTAGCTGAGTGACTGATTGATTGGCTAGTTGGTTGAATGGCTAGCTCCAACACTTGAACTGACCAGTCTTACACCTCAACAGGTCCTCACCTTGTTGTAGGAGAGCTGACAACATGTACCAGCCAGCAGCAACTCCCATGCTAACAGGCTTCTCCCCCGCGGGTATGTAGCACCTCTGGAGTCGCTCGATGAAGAAGAGGATGCTGGCGAGGCCTGTCGTGTTAGCCGGGATGCGCCGGTACAGAGCTGTGTCCGTTGGGGTTGTGTAGGCAAGCATCTTCTTGGCAAGGTCCTCGTAGGTGGCCGCAAACAGTTTACGGCTGTGGGATGAGAACTTGTCTTGTGAATGTGACGTTGGGGTGAGTGTTAATCTGATTTTGTGTTACTATGTTCTGTGGGGAGTGGGTGTTAATGTGATTTTTTGTTAACTGAATGCTGTGTCTGACCTCCTGAGGTGTAGTATGGTGGGCCACAAGATTGTCCCTTTCCACTAGGGGCTGACAGATGATATTAAGAGTGTGAATGTGTGTGTGGTGTTAACGTGCTGGAGTGTGCACAGCCAGGAGTGTTTGGGGAATGAAAATAAAAGGAGTTATGGATGTTTAAAAATGCATCTTTTGAGAGCTAAGTATACAAGAAAGTTGGTGTGTTTGGGGAATGAGTAAACAATGAAGAAATGTTTTGAGGAACTGGGTGTGCAGAGGCAGGAGTGTTTGGAGAATGAGAATACAGGAAGACAGGAATGATTTGGGAATAAGTGTACAAGAAAGGAGTGTTTGAGTGACAATATATAAGGAAGAGGTGTTTTGAAAATGAGAGTACAAGGAATGAGCATTTTGGGAGTTAATATACAAGGAAGCAAGTATTTAAGGGACAAGTATACAAGATTATTTTCCTGTCATATGTCATTATACAATGTTTTTCTTTGTTATATACATCATTCCCTTTCACTTTTCATATCTTGTGTTCTCGTCATTCTGATGTAATGTTACAGATAGAGAATGTTTGGTGTCAAATTTTCACTAATTTCATATGTGTATAAACTTTCATTTCATTGACTTTTTTTTACTATTACTACTATATTTGCTTGCTTTTTAAACAAGTCTTTTCTTTCAGAGGAGGGAAGCACAGGGGAAGAGGAGGACGAGGAGGAAGAGAGTTAAGAGTCACAAGAGGAGGAGGAAGGTGGAAAGAAAGAGGAAGGAGAGGAGGAGGAGGAGGAGGAGGAAGATGGAGAAGGAAAGGAGAAAGATAAGAAGGAAGGAAATGCCGCAGAAGGAGAAGGTGAGTTGTTAATAAGGTTTTGTGTGACAAGTTTTCTGAAAATTTTATTTGTTTACATGAAGTTCGTTTTGTATATATTACTCTTAATATACTACTTCTCCCACCACATGCAATTTGTCTGTCTGCTGTTGTGGTTCTTTCATTTCTTGTTCCCTTTCCTGAATATACCATTTCCTTAGTTTCATATCTAGTACCCTCCAATAAAATTTCTGCTTCTCGGTCTCTGTACTTCTCTCGTTTTTTTTTGCTTGGCTTCATTCCTCAGATCCTTCTCTTTTTCCCTTTCTTCCAAGTTCATATCTCTTTTTTACCCAAATATTCTTGTATTCTGAATTTTCAGCCAGCTTCCCAGTTCTCACTAGGATCTCCTTTACTGTAACTTGGGATCTCATTCTCACTTTTAATGGTCTTTTACCTCCTTCACTATATTTTCAAATTCTATATGCTTCTTCCACTTCTCATTCCAGTCCCTGTTCTTCACCTTGGACCATTGTAATAATTTTCCTTACCAACTCCTCTCTCTCTCTCTCTCTCTCTCTCTCTCTCTCTCTCTCTCTCTCTCTCTCTCTCTCTCTCTCTCTCTCTCTCTCTCTCTCTCTCTCTCTCTCTCTCTCTTATTCCCTTTTCTTCCTTTCTTCCTTCCCTCCTATCTTTGTTTCTCCCTCCTCCTCCTCCTCCTCCTCCTCCTCCTCCTCCTCCTCCTCCTCCTCCTCCTCCTCCTCCTCCTCCTCCTCCTCCTCCTCCTCCTCCTCCTCCTCCTCCTCCATTCTACCTAACAAGAAATAATAGATTCAAGATTATACCCAAACGTTTTAAATCCCACAAGGCCAAACATTTTTTCTTTAATCGTATAGTAAATATATGGAGTAAACTTCCTGCAGAAATTGTGAACAATATTGAAATTGTGAAAGCAATATTATTGAATCAGTTCATCCTAAACATTTGTACTTTGTTTTTCCACAGAGCACAAGAAATTAGAATTGACAGAGAAACCAGACAGTATCTCCGCCTCTGAAAGAAGCACAAGAACCAAGAAATTACATCATTCAATGAAATGAGAATATAATCTAAGGTAAGAATTTACATAGCCTTCATTTTGGTTTACATTCTATAAAGGTAACAGTAACATGGATATGTTTTAGACATTGAAATCTTTCTCTGATTGCATACAAATGGTACATCAATCAATAAATAAATAATAAATACTTAGAAGTTGGGAATTCAAATCACCAAGTATAAAATGAACCACCATTCCAGAGATGAAGATAACTAAGGAATTAATATACTGGTTAACTGTCACACCAGCATGAACAGAATAACACACCATTGTTGAGTAGAGTCTGTAGGAGGCAGGGAAGAGAGGCATGTAGTCAGTTTTAGAGAGCAGTACATATGAAATCAGCTGTAGAATATTCCCAAGAGTGCAATACTTACTGGAGTCTGTCA
>NW_026973844.1:60000-68913 GCF_035594125.1 Scylla paramamosain | reverse complement strand
CCATGCAATCACATCCATACCATACATTATACTTGGCACAGCCACACTCTCTACACTTATCTCACCACATCCTACTTACTCGTTCTCATCCTTGCTGCACTTCCCATTCGACCTACCCACTGGTTCACCAAGCTTATCTTTTCATTCTGTGCCTTTTCACATCCATTTGGACTCATCCACATCCCTAAGTACTTGTATTCTTGCACCTGTTTTTAACTCATTCTCTCCGGGTTCTCCATACCACATTACTTTCATCCTCCGACCTATTCACAATCATTACCTTACTTTTCTCACTGCTAAACCTAACTCCAAAGTCTTTTCCATATCCATCTACAACATCCAACAAACTTTGGAAGCTTATTTGCCCGACTTTACTCATAACCACACCATCATCTGCATAAAAAAGCACACATCTTATCATTCCCCACACTTACTCCTGCATTCATTCTTCTCATTCTGGCTGCTAACTCCTCTGTATACAAGCTGAAAAGGGTTGGTGACAATGTACATCCTTGCCTAACTCCTCTCTCACTACTTCACCCAGTCTGTTTCTATATCTCCTAGTCTGATTTAGCTCTTGTGTCAACATTCATGTTGTGCACTATGTTGACTATCTTTGCACTCAATCCAATCTTTTCTTAAGACTCTTACATTCACTCTCTATTCACCTTATCATAAGTATTCTCTGTATCCAGAAAACCTAAGTACAATTTATCTTCATCCCTCTTTTTCTCTCTAATTTAATTCACCACAAACATATCATCCTCAGCTTTCCTTCCCCACAGTAACCATTTTGTTCCTAACCTGAAACTTTCAGCATTCTCAGTCCATTTACACAATCTCACTCAACACTGCACTGAACACTTTCTTCCCCTACTGTATTCACTAATGCAACCGGTTGGTAGTTCTTCAACTCATTCATTCATTCCACATTCTTGGTACTCTCTCCTCCTCCCACACCTAGTTAAATACCTCAGTCATCCTGTCAATCATAACTTCCACTCCATTTTTATATACATCCTATATAGGGTATCTCATCTGCTCCTGCTACCTTCCCATTTTTCTACCTTTTCAAACATTTCTCCACCTCCCTGCTGATTCTTTCATCCAGTTCATCTGCATTCTTCCTCTCCAGTGTCACACATATTTCTCTCACAGCAAACACCTCACCTACACCACCCACTTCTTTCCAGAACAGTCTGATTGCCTCCCTGATTCCTTCCTTCTTTGTTATAGCTTCACCATTTACTTTCAGGCTTTCCTCACCAACACTGCCTGACATATTCTCACTTCTCATGAACTTGTACCATTCACAGCCACCTTTCATGCCATTCTCCCTTAAAGACACAATCATATCCCTTTCACACTTCACTTTTGCCTTTATTATCATTCACCTTGTTAGTTGCTGCTGTTTCATATGCTCCCCATGCATTCTGATACTCATCTTCTGCCTCATCACTTTCTTGCCTCTTTTTCCTCAGCCATCTACACTCTACTCATTCTCTTTTGCTCCTTCCTAGCCTCTCTGATTTTTCATTCCAGCATGGTTCACTTACTCTCTTTTTCTGCCTACTCTCACAAACCCTATCAGGTTCTCAGCAGCACTCTGCATGTCCTCAACCAGTTTCTCATTCAGGTGCTCCACATCATGCACACTTACATCATGCCAGCTTCTTTCACTCAGATTAACCTGAAAGTTCCCTCACCCTACATCTCCCAATCTCCATTTCCTTTTCTTACTTGCCACTTTCACCTCATTCCCACCATGCACCAGGTACTCAACAACCAGCACATTGTGATCAGACACGATATCAACCATACTATCCTCATCTATCCACATGTGTGACAATTTCACACATTCTTCCATTCACCAATGTGTAGTCAATAGCTGATTCTTGTTCCCTACCACTCCAAGTCACATGTTCCTCAGCCAAGGTAACATTCAGATTTTCCAACAAACTCCACAAGCATTTTTACCATTCTTGTTCACCTGTTCTAGTATTCCTACACATGCATTCATATTGCCCATTACTAGCACTCTTTCCTCTGTCTGTCTTTCTCTTCTGTCTGTACACTTTTCTCTTCCTTTTAGCAGCGGTGTCTCTTCCATGTCTCTAGTCATCTCTTTGCAGGGATCACAGAAATACATTAAGTTGTCATGGCCCAGTGCCTTAGTGTTGGCCTTGAAACCCACACAGGCCCTGAGGAACCAGATCTTATATCCCTCACATGCTACTGCATTCACTCTGACAGCCAGGGAGTCACACACCTGCCACAGTTGCTCACAGACATCTTACAGACAGAGCTTTCCACACAAGGTTGGGGGCAGGCAGGGAAAATCTTAAAAAACGAGTCTGATTAGTTCAGAAGAATGTCCACACACAGCTCCAAAACAAGCTTTTTCTCCTGTCTTGATTTTAATGCTACAGGTGGCCAAACCTGTATGTAGTGGCAACTCCTGTAGGAAAAGCAATCATATTCCAGTCACACTTAATATGTTTCCCATGAAAATGCTGGAAAGCCCAATTAGCTTCCATGACTCTCTTTGCTACCATCTTAACACACTTTTTTCCCCTACCTGTTTCTCCTAATATCCCACAGAAACATATTTCTCATTAATCTTGCATCACCAATTCATTCTAATCTAACACACATGCTTTTCACAGGTCTTTCTCAAAGCCTCCATTGCTACATACCTTGGTGCATTCAGTGCCATCCTTGTCATTCTATGCTGCCCTATTTTTCATTTCTCTAATTCAATCAAATCCCATGGAATCACACATGCTTGGAGCAACCAAGCTCTTCCAAATTTTTCACAGTACATCACATTTACTTGTTCTCATCCTTGCTGCACTTACTAGTTCACCCAGACACTGGTTCACTACATCTATTTTCTCATTCTTCACCTCTACACACCCGTTTGGACTCATCCACATCCCCAGGTACTTCCATTTATCAGTCTGTTGCAACTCATTCCCTCCCAATTTCCATCATGAATTTCTCTTTTCCTCTGGAATATTTTCACCATCATCAGCTTGCTTTCTCACTACTAAAATCTCACATCACAGTCATTTCCATACTCATCTACAACATTAAGCAAACTTTGGAGCTCTTCTGCCAATGCATGTATATATCTTATACAAGTTGATCCCATTCCACTCTAAGTACTGTATCTCAGTATCCTGGGACTTCTAACTTGTCTGTGGTGGTCTGCAGTAGTGAGTAGGCATCTGAAAATATATAACAAATTTGTAGTGCCTATTTGCTAAATAAGGAAACAGGAATAAAAGAAATCACATTATTGCAAATTTGTTTTATTTTCTTTGTCATTTGCTGCACTTGAGGTGAAAAACATAAGTTCTAAGTATGGTAAAGTGTGGCAATTATTTGCAGGACTTCCCTGACAGTAGTGCTGATCAACACAAATGCAAATTTATTTCCACAACTGCAAAATCTACAAAATTGCCCAACATATGTGGTACACATATGTTTTAACTATGGATAGTTTCAACTATTGTGTCAAAATTTTTTTTAAGGCAAAATAAGGCACTATTGTAGGATGAATAATATATAGAGAATCAACATGAAATAGAACACTGATAGGTTGCAGCTCTGAACTGTATTAATTGTACTATCTCTGTAACTGACTCCTAACAGGATGGCTTGATGGCAGATGGTGGAAAGAATAATACACCATCCTTGACATTGCCAGGTGGTCAATTTACCCATGCAAAAAGTTTGTAGACAGATTTGCATTTGGGTTACTTTTGCAATACTGATGATTGTCACAATCATAAAACTGCAAAAAGAAAACCATACTTCACATTTGTAGAATTTGCAGTTTGTGGAAGTACCCAACTTTGCCTAGCTGGCATATGGTGACAGTAGAGAGATTAAGAAAAAGTATAATACATGATATAAATATAAATATGTACATATAATGCATTTGTATAGTTTGTATATTTGTATAGTTGTGCAGGGGGAGAGTTTGAGAGCTGTTGATATTTTCTATTTTATGAAAGAATTCTTGTTACTTAGGTTCAAGGGCAGATCTGCCACTAGCATCATCATAGTGCATTGGGTAACATCTACATAGCTTCAACATGGCACAATGAGTAATATCCACAGGATGCACTATCATAGGTCAAGAGCATGTGGGAGATGACCTCATAGGGGAGATGTGCAAGTTGTCACAGGAGGGCACTGTGGTGCAATGGGTAGCACAACCATCCAACAAACAAAAGGTCCCATGTTCAAATCCCCAGATAATGCATACTTTTCTGGTGAGAACCCATAGTTCCAACATCATGTGACAATATTGTGGAAGTTTCAAAATATACTAATATACCCCACTTTTCCCATTTTTTCTGTAACTTCTTGCAGTGCTGTCACTCTTGTCCAAGTCATTATAATCTCCACTCTGAACAGCCCACAAAGGTGCTGTTGAGATAACTATATTAATTGGAGGATTACTTCTTTTCAACACACTGGTTTTTATTAGCAAGGATAGGCATGTTATTCTGGCAAATATATGATAGGAACCTGACGCTTGCCATGGCCACAGGGTCAACTTTATGAATTTGACAGCATGGTGGAAACGCCATGGAGTCTGGCAGCAATTTCACTCCATGGCCACCATCAAACCAGCAGGCACTGCTGCTTTGAATAACATTATGACAAATAATTTCTGTAAGAGGCATAATTTAAGGGGGAAGTGAAGAAGGACAACCCTTGAATCTTCCAGTGTGGAGGTGTCAGCAAGGGCATGCAAGAAGAGTTAAGTATTTAGAGATGGCAGTAGAGCCATATAAACAATATAGAGGAGGGAGACCAACAAGGATTAGAGATCTTTTTGCCAAGATGCTCAAAGTCATCAGATGAACTGGTAAGATTTTAACATTTATTACTAGTGAAAAAAAATTCTGGTTGGAAAACAGATCAGGCACAATTCCAGGCATAAATGTAAAAAGTACGAGTTTCTGGGATATGGGAAGCTAATGTATACAGCTGACTGCACTCCAGCAAAGTCCACCCTGCGTTGTCACAACTGGTGAGAAAGTAACTACAAAACACTAGTGTTAAGCTTTGCTTGAAGCATCCATTACTGGAAGGGGAGGGGTAAGGAAGGGGCATTGTGGGGTGAGCAGTAAGGAATGGGGCATTGTGGAAGGTAAGAGGTGTGTGGGGAGGGTAGGGGGATGTAGGTTTACAACCACTGTCCAGTTTACAAGGCGAGGGTACTTTAACCATGGTTAATAGAAATGATAAAATGTGTAATTAACTTCTTATTACTTTTAAGTCATCAATAAGTCTGACTATGTGATCTGAAATGGTGCATAACAACATGTAATTTGACTATTACCTGTTAGGTACAGAAAAAGAACGTTAACTCCTGTGCATGTATTTCCAGAGCACATTACACACTTATTTATTAATTATTTAGATTAGTTGTCATTGTACTCAATGAAACAGTGTATGTAAGGATATTTAGAATATGCCAAGGCTGCTATCACAGGAGGAATATTGGCAGTTGTGATATACAGCACTCATTAACTATTACATAATGCTACATGCAAGGGATATGGAAGTGCATTCTTGCAGTATCAGCATATGCCAAAGGAAGGGGAACCATATTTACTACATTAAATACAGAAGATTCTGGTTTGTGATCAAGCAGTTATCGTGATTTCAAAGCATCTAATGTTTGATAATACTAAGTACATACAATATGAATAAAGTAAACAACAATGATGCCTGGCTTGTCTTTGTGTTACATCATAACACTTGATCTAATACAGTTGATCTAACCTTAAAATTAAAAAGTAATACTAATGTCAAACTGTTGCTGGAGGGGGAGGACACTGCTGTGGGGAAGGTAGTATTGGTGGTGCTCAGATGGCTTTACAGAACAGACATCACCGATTCGCTGGTGTGCCAATAAAACTACACAGGAAAATTTTCTCTCTCTCTCTCTCTCTCTCTCTCTCCTCTCTCTCTCTCTCTCTCTCTCTCTCTCTCAATTAATAAAAAATTAATATATTGAAAAAAAACAAACCTCTCTCTCTCTCTCCTGGTTATCTCCTCTATGAGTCAGCAAGGATCAGCTGTGTATGATTTCACGCTAAACTAGGGGGTGAATGGAGACGTGCCTGCAAAATAGTAGTAGTAGTAGTAGTAGTAGTAGTAGTAGTAGTAGTAGTAGTTACCTACTCTCTTCTTATTATTCATTAATGATCTTCTAAACCAAACTTCTTGTCCTATCCACTCCTACGCTGATGATACCACCCTGCACTTTTCCACGTCTTTTCATAGACGTCCAACCCTTCAGGAGGTAAACATTTCACGCAGGGAAGCCACAGAACGCTTGACTTCTGATCTTTTTAAAATTTCTAATTGGGGCAGATCAAACTTGGTATTGTTCAATGCCTCAAAAACTCAATTCCAGATCAAACTTGTTATTGTTCAATGCCTCAAAAACTCAATTCCTCCATCTATCAACTCGACACAACCTTCCAGACAACTATTCCCTCTTCTTCAATGACACTCAACTGTCTCCCTCTTCTACACTGAACATCCTCGGTCTGTCCTTTACTTATAATCTGAACTGGAAACTTCACCTCTCTTTGACCCTTTTATGGGACTGGCATTTCAGTGGGCATTTTTTTTTTATTGGATTTTTGTTGCCCAAGGCCAGTGTCCTTCCCACATTAAAAAAAAAGTAGTAGTAGTAGTAAAAAAAAATTAATTATATATATCGTAAAAGAATTATTCTCTCTCTCTCTCTCTCTCTCTCTCTCTCTCTCTCTCTCTCTCTCTCTCTCTCTCTCTGCCTTTGTTTCAATATTGTCGAAGAGAGAGAGAGAGAGAGAGAGAGAGAGAGAGAGAGAGAGAGAGAGAGAGTATTATTTATATATATATATATATATATATATATATATATATATATATATATATATATATATATATATATATATATATATATATATATATATATATATATATATATATATATAATTAAATATTTTTACTACTACTACTACTTACTACTCACTACTATTTTGCAGGCACGTCTCCATTCACCCTCTATTTCAGGGTGAAATTATACACAGCTAATCCTTACTGACTCGTAGAGGAGAGAGAGAGAGAGAGAGAGGAGAGAGAGAGAGAGAGAGAGAGAGAGAGAGAGAGAGAGAGAGAGAGAGATTCTCTCTCTCTCTCTCTCTCTCTCTCTCTCTCTCTCTCTCTGATCAAGTTCACATAATAATTATAACCTTCTATGACCTGTTATGGAAGAAGAGAAGAAGAAGAAAGGTATTTATTTTTTTTTAATCTGTAAACACACACACACACACACACACACACACAAAGAAGAAGAAGAAGAAGAAGAAAAAAAAAGAACGAAAACAACAACAATAGTACAACCACCACCACCACTCTATTATTATTACTATTTTTATTATTATTATTATTATTATTATTATTATTATTATTATTATTATTATTATTATTATTATTCCAACAACAATAGTACCACCACCACCACCCCTCTTATTATTATTATTATTACCATTATCATTATTATTATCATTATTCCAGGTACCAGTTCTTTCCATAAGTTAAACAAGATGTATTACAAGGGGCGCTTACCTGTACCTGTTATCAATCTGCTCATTCATCTCTCTCTCTCTCTCTCTCTCTCTCTCTCTCTCTCTCTCTCTCCTCTCTCTCTCTCTCTCTCTCTCTCTCTCATTAAACAAAATATGAGTTACAAATTATCATTACAAGCCCAAAGATTTTCAAATATAGCAGTAAACTTTTCAAAATATCAACATTACATTAAACTCAAAAAGGAAAAAAAATCTCTAAAAGACAAAACAATTTAAAAAACTAAGGGAAAAAAAAAATAAATAAATAAGTTCCCAAAATATATGCATCTTACTTAAAAAGTAATAAAAGATAATTGTAACCATCCCGTGGTCAAGATTGTACCAAACCTCCGCCAGAGCACGTGTAAGCCCTTTAAGGCACTGACACTTCACTGGGTATTTCCTTTCCCTATAAATTCAATGACAATGACCGACGCCCCTCCTACACTGAAATAAAAATAAATAAATAAATAAATAAAATAAATAAATAACTTCCTTGGAGCTCCATTTTCCAATCATTTTGTTTCCCTCCCGCTCACGTCTTCACCAGCTCCTGACACGGTGTAATGCTACATAACATGCTATTGGTAACATGTATCTACCAATTAATGCATTAACTTACATGTCAATCAGCATATCGTAATAAAAACTGGAACGGAATGTACACCAACAAGATTTAAGAAAGCCAAAAACAGCCAGAAGTAATTAAAGAATGGTTTGAGACGTGAAAAATCTTATTCGCAATTATTTTCAATGGCTGGTTGAAGAAATGGCAAAAATACGACATGTTTAACATAACTTAACCTCGACGACCTTTAATCTACCTCGACCTAACTTAACGTAACCTAACCCCACGTGACCTGACCTGACCTGACCTGGCTCTATGTTTCAGGGAGAAGACAACATCGAGTACTTTTTGGGCCTCACACCAGCTGGGGTCGTTGTACTCAAAAATAAGGCGAAAGTGGGGAATTATTTTTGGTAAGTAGTAGTAGTAGTAGTAGTAGTAGTAGTAGTAGTAGTAGTAGTAGTAGTTGTTGTTGTTGTTGTTGTAGTTGTTGTATATTTTTTCGTTAAATGTACGTTTTTTTTATATGCATTTCATTTTTTGTTTTGTTTTTGTTGGTTTATTTACTTATTTATTTGTTTATTTATTTATTTATTTACTTGTTTATTTTCCAGTCCGAGAATTTCCAAGGTGTATTTTCGTGGGAGATTTTTCAGAGTGAAAGATAAAAATGTAAGTACCTATCTCTCTCTTTCTCTC
>NW_026973844.1:52500-55000 GCF_035594125.1 Scylla paramamosain | reverse complement strand
TGTGTGTGTGTGTGTGTGTGTGTGTGTGTGTGTGTGTTCATTATTTCTTTCTCTTTCTCTCTCCTTCCTACGCACGCACACACACACACACACACACACACACACACACACACACACACACACACACACACACACACACACACACACACACACACACACACACACACACACACACACCACTTTCTCTCCCAGACACCCCCAAACCCCACCCTATCCTTCCCTTTTTTTGTTTTTTTCTTTGTGCGGGTTTGTGTACAACTGCCTGTTTTTTGTTAGTTTGTGCCGTTACCTCTTGGACCTTCCGTGTCTAATCTGCCACTTCCTCTCTCTCTCTCTCAGTAACTCCAGTGATTGGAAGGCTACCCTCCCCCTGTGGATGGAGAGAGCCCTCCCCTCCATACACGCCATCCACGCACTCCAAGAACCATACACTTCCGAAGGGCTGCAGTAAGGTGCATGTGTGTGTGTGTGTGTGTGTGTGTGTGTGTGTGTGTGTGTGTGTGTGTGTGTGTGTGTGTGTGTGTGTGTTGTTGTTGTTGTTGTTGTTGTTGTTGTTGTTGTTGTTGTTGTTGTTGTTGTTGTTGTTGTTGTTGTTGTTGTTGTTGTTGTTGTTGTTGTTGTTGTTGTTGTTGTTGTTGTTGTTGTTGTTGTTGTTGTTGTTGTTGTTGTTGTTGTTGTTGTTGTTGTTGTTGTTGTTGTTGTTGTTGTTGTTGTTGTTGTTGTTGTTGTTGTTGTTGTTGTTGTTTTGCAGGAGGGGACAGTGGAGGGAAGAATACCAGATGGAGCTGTAGGAGGCAGAGAAGGAGGAGGAGGAGGAGGAGGAGGAGGCTTCAGCTCAAAGGCATTATATTGTAAAAAAAAAATGTGTGTGTGTGTCCAGTTCTTCCTTTCTTCCTTCCTCCTCCTCCTCCTCCTCCTCCTCCTCCTCCTCCTCCTCCTCCTCCTCCTCCTCCTCTTGTTGTTGTTGTTGTTGTTGTTGTTGTTGTTGTTGTTTAGTTAAGTAATAATAATAATAATAAATGTAATTGATTTTTTAATGTAATTCTTGTCATCTTAAGGAAACTAGTCTTGTGTAATTAGATAATATATGTAACTAGAAATGTATATAATATTTACATGTAATTATATATATGTAATCTCACTAACTACCTCTCCCTCTCTCTGATTGTGGTTTTGGAATAAATAAATAAATATGTAATTATTTCATTATTTTATTTACTAAAACTAACACACACACACACACACACACACAGTAGTAGTAGTAGTAGTAGTAGTATTTTATAAGTTGTGTAAGTGTCTGTCTGTCTCTTCCTCCTCCTCCTCCTCCTAACTACAACAATTGCAAGATGAACACCACCACCACCATCCCAGAGAACAGTAGTAGTAGCAGCAGCAGCAGCAGTAGTAGTAGTAGTAGTAGTAGTAGTAGTAGTAGTAGTAGTAGTAGTAGTAGTACCACCAGCAGAGGCACCACCACCACCACTACTACTACTACTACTACTACTACTACTACTACTACTACTACTACTACTACTACTACTACCACTACTAATACAAGAACTATGGGATTTGGGTTGATGCTAGTTAAGTAGTAGTAGTAGTAGTAGTAGTAGTTGTTGTTTATTTTTATTTTTTGAATCTGAAATAGTGTTCTTTGATTTTTTCAGTCTCTCTCTCTCTCTCTCTCTCTCTCTCTCTCTCTCTCTCTCTCTCTCTCTCTCTCTCTCTCTCTCTCTCTCTCTCTCTCTCTCTCTCTCTCTCTCTCTCTCTCTCTCCTAACTTTTTTTTTTGCAGGTTTTCTTCAAATATGAGGCCCAGGATGGTGGGAGTGCGGGCAATGTGTGGCCCCTCTCCCCTCCCCCTCCCCCCTTGGCCCTGAGGAGGAGGAGGAGGAGGAGGAGGAGCAGCAGCAGCAGCAGCAGCAGCAGCAGCAGCAGCAATGTGATGCCAACTGTTCTTGGGTCAATAATGTTTGTTTGTTTGTTTGTTTGTTTATCTGTTTGGAAATTACTGTTTTGTGAGAGAGAGAGAGAGAGAGAGAGAGAGAGAGAGAGAGAGAGAGAGAGAGAGAGAGAGCATTACGAAAGGAGAAAATAATTTAATATATCAGTGGAAAGAGAGAGAGAGAGAGAGAGCAAATCTATTTTCATACATGTATTTATTGTATAATGTAAAATTCTCTCTGTCTGTCAGTCTGTTTGTATGTATGTCTGTATGTAAACACACATACACACATACCCAATGTACTTGTGTGTGTGTGTGTGTGTGTGTTAATGTAAAAAGTTATATTGAAAATTTAAGTATATTCTTAAGTTTAGATTTAAGTAAGTTATGTTTGTCTGTGTGTAAGTGTTAGTAGTATATAAGTAATTAGAGAGAGAGAGAGAGAGAGAGAGAGAGAGAGAGAGAGAGAGAGAGAGAGAGAGAGAGAGGTACTTTAGTGTAATGGAAGTAGAAAAATCACTATATTCTTTTTTTAAACAAATTTTTTGTACCAACA
>NW_026973844.1:20000-40000 GCF_035594125.1 Scylla paramamosain | reverse complement strand
AAAAAAGATGTGCCTGATGGTGTTTGGGGATAAAGAGAAGACCATATCAAATAAAGTTCTAAGAGAAAGAGAAGAATTACAAAGAGCAAAAGAAATCATTGGGAAAATTGTAGAAGAAGGAGATGAAACGGATATACAAATAGAAGAAGTGTACAGGATTGGGAAATATTCAGAAGGGGGGAAACGTCCCATGAAAATAAGACTTAATACCCAAGCGGCAGCCGAACACATCTTGAGAAGAAGGAGTTTGTTAAGAAAGATAGAGGGTATGAAGGATATATGTATAAGAAGAGAAATGAATGAGGAGGAAAGAAACAAGGTGAAAGAGTTAAAAGAGGAGGCCAAGACAAAAAACAAAGAGAGAACACAGGTACAGGCAGAAAGGTATATATGGAGAATGATAGACATGAAAATGAGAAAATGGTGGCTAAAGAATGTGGGGCAAGAAGTAAGACAACAAAGAGAGAACACAAAAGAAATGGGTCCACAATAAATAAAATTAAAGTTATGTATACAAACATAGATGGATCAGTGTCCAGCCTAAGGGAACTAAGAGATTATTTACATGAAAATCAACCAGAAGTGGCATGCATTACGGAAACAACACTAACAAGGGAGATTAATGTTGAATTTGAAGAAGAAGGATATAACATATGGAGAAGAGATAGAAAGAATAAGGGAGGAGGAGTGATGATTCTAGTAAGAAAAAACATCTTGATAGAAACAGTGGAATATGGTGAAGGGAGGTCAGAAACATTGAGTGTGGAGATCAAGATCCAAGGACAAGAAAGCAGAAAAATTATTGTTGCATACATGCCTCCAAAGACCAACACTTGGTGGACTGATGATTATAAGCACATGCAAAGCGAGTTCATAAAAAGTATAGATGACATGCTAAAGATAAGAAACAAGGTGTTACTAGTAGGAGATTTTAACAGCAAGGAGATAAACTGGGGGGAGATGGAGGTGACAGGGATTGCCAATACATGGAGTGAAGAATTTTTACAGACTATGATGGTAAACATGATGGATCAATGGGTGAAAGAAAATACTAGGTACAGAAGGGAAGATGAACCATCGCTACTAGACTTGGTTTTTACAAAAAAGCCAGAAAATGAACCAAGTATAGAATATTTGTGTCCAGTGGGAAAAAGTGATCATGTGAAGATGGAGATAGAGATCAAAGAAGTGCCAAAATTCAATGAGGAATATAAAAATGAGAGAAAAAATTATGCTAAGGCAGACTTTGCAGGGTTAAAGAAATTCTACGGAGAGCTTGATTGGAGTAATTTATTAAGAGGTATGGAGGTGCAGAAGAAATATGAAGTGTTTTTAAGCAAGTTTAGAGAAGGTGTTGAAAGATATGTGCCAAGATATAAGGTAAAAGAAAATAAGAAAGTGTGGTTTAATGCAAAGTGTCCAGAGGCAAAAAAGAAGGAGAGGGCATGGAAAAAAATTAGGAAACAATGGAATGAGATAAATAGAGAAGAATACAGGACAGCTAGAAATGATTATGTTAAAATAAGAAGAGAAGAAGAAAGAAATTTTGAAAGAGATGTAGTTGGAAAGTGTAAAGAAGAACCCAAACTTTTCTATAGATATGTAAATGGAAAAATAAAGCATGGAGATACCATTACAAAGCTGAAGAAAAATGGAGAAATTTATGAAACCACACAAGAGATGGCCGAGATACTGAATAAAAGCTTCAAGTCTGTATTTACAAGAGAAACTGTCTTTGCATCACTGGGAGATGAGGAACAACAGAAAGGAATAGAAAACATACAAGTGGAAAGAAAAGAAATTAAAAGACTACTGGAAGAGCTAGATACTAGGAAGGCGATGGGACCAGACGAAGTAAATGGATGGATATTGAAAGAATGTAGAGAGGAATTGGAAGAACCAATATAGGAGATAATTAACAGTTCTTTGAAGGAGGGAAAAGTACCAAAGGAATGGAAGAGAGCAAATATAGTACCGTTATACAAAGGAGGTAATAAAATGGAACCACTGAATTACAGACCAGTCTCACTCACGAGTATTGTAAGTAAACTCTGTGAAATAGTCATTAAAAACAGATGGGTGTAATATCTTGAACAAGAAAATATAATAACAGAAAAACAATTCGGTTTCAGGAAAGAGAGATCTTGCGTAACAAACTTACTGAGCTTTTATACAAGAGTAATAGATAAATTACAAGAGAGAGATGGTTGGGTTGATGCAGTCTATTTAGATCTGAAAAAAGCTTTTGATACAGTTCCACATAAAAGTCTCATATGGAAACTGGAACATTGAGGAGGGCTAAAAGGAAAAATACTTGAGTGGATGAAGGATTATCTCCAAGGTAGGGAAATGAGTACAGTAATCAGAGATAATAAATCAAGTTGGTGCGAAGTAACAAGCGGAGTACCACAAGGATCTGTGTTGGCACCTAAAATGTTTCAGGTCTATATAAATGATATGACGGTGGGTTTAAATAGCTATATTAACATGTTTGCAGATGATTCAAAATTGATGAAAGTAATAAAGAACCAAGAGGATTGTAAGGAACTACAGAGGGATATTGATAGAATTTATGAATGGAGTAAACGATGGAAATTAGAATTCAATATAAAGAAGTGCCATGTAATGGAGATGGGAAGAAGTAAAAGGAGACCTTCATGGGAGTATAAGATGGGAGGAATCACAATACCAAAGAGCAAAGAAGAAAAAGACTTAGGAGTAATAATTCAAGACACGCTATCACCAGAAAAACACATCAATGGAATATTTGGCTCTACATATAATTTGCTAGCAAATATCAGGGTGGTATTTAATTACCTAGACAAAGAAATGATGAAGAAAATTATAACACACATGATACGCCCCAAACTGGAATACGCAGCAGTGGTATGGTCTCCACACAAGAAGAAAGATATAAGGAAATTGGAAATGATACAAAGAATAGCTACGAAAATGATACCTGAATTGGAAGACCTAAGTTATGAGGAAAGACTGGAAGAAATTGGATTACCAACACTGCAAGAAAGAAGGGAAAGAGGAGACCTGATAACAATGTTCAAATTAATAAACAACATGGAGAAGATAGACAGAGATGACCTAGTTGTAAAAGTGGAGGAAGAAGATAGACGTACAAGAAGAACATATGGAGAAATTAAAGAAGAGTCATTGTTTGGGAGATATTAAAAAATACAGCTTTCCGCATCAAACGGTTGAAATATGGAATAACTTAAAAGAAGAAGTGGTTGCGGCAAAGAGTGTGCACATGTTTAAAGAGAGATTAGATAAATTCGGGTATGGAGACAGGACTAATTGAGCCTTGGCTCGGACCCTGTACTATACAACTAGGTAAATACAACTAGGTAAATACACATTATTGCAAGAACGAAGGCTTCATATTTGAGAGAATCCAAGAAAAGTCGAGGATGGTGAGATGCTTGAATGATATAACAAATACAGCTTCCCACAAAGAAATGTTAATATATCTGGAGGAGTAGAGTAGAAAAAGAGGAGATAATAATGGGGACATGAAAAAAAGATTAATTATAAATACAGACACAAATGTGACTCAAACTTTGCATATTACTGCAACTAAATAAAAAAAATAAAAAAAAGAATTCTTGGCAATTATCAGGGAACATATATCATACCAAGAAGACATCACACATTCCTGTACATCCCTACTTACTGCAGTATAAAATTTCAACCAAATGTATTTTCCTTGCCTTTCAAGATGCCACTTCAAGATGAAAAAATACCCACCATTCATCCACTAATTTATTTAACTATCTCTTTTAATTAACAACAATATTACTCATTATCTTATATTTGTAGAGTTAAGTAATCAATATGGTGTAGTAGCAATAAGCTCCCATCATGACTTGTGTGGGAATTGCTGAGTGAACTTTACCATTCCCTCCCCAAGCAAAGAAAAGGTGGTCACATTCCTTAAGGTGGCTCCCTACTACCTGTGACCCTCTGTGGCTATGGGTATAAAATCCAAAATCCATTAATCATAGGCCACAAAATTCTGACCACCTGGTGACTACCTTCCTTCCCCTACAACTTTCTCTCATGATCAAATACTGTGCACAACATTCTTATAATATATGATGAAGCTTTCCATCCTTCAGCATGCTACCTTTTGGGGGAAAACTAATAATTCAACATTTTTATAATCTATGATGAAGCTCTCTGTCCTTCAGCCTTTTTTAGTGAAGATTTTACTTATTTATTACACACAAGTTAAAGTCCATGATGAAAAATACAAATAAGTACAGAAATACAAGGCATAAATTTAAGAACACAAGACAAGAATACATAGGAAATGCACATAATTGAAAACTTTAAGAAGAAGAAATTCCTTTCTGGTCAAGCCCAAGTGAAGACAGAGCAGATAGTAGAGAAAAATATTAGCACCACCTTTTGCTTCTGCCATTGTCCCACCTCTTCCCAACATGGCTGAAATGGCCCCAAATAATGGCTGATGTAAGGACAAAGTGACAGGTGGGAGGAGCAAGGCAGGGTCCTAATGACGTGCTGCCACACACCAACATTGCCCCCTCAGCCCAACCTTCCACACAGCCTTATCATCATCCTTTCCTCAACACATCCATTGCCTTTCCCATCCCAGAGTAAGCTACATTGAGAGCTTAACCAATGTACCCTGTATCTGTCAGAAATGGAAAGATAATAGTGGCCAGACACACTCTCTTTCCACAGTCTTACCACCATCCTTTCTTCAACCATCTGTTATCTTCCCCTTCCCCATTTAAACTGCACTGACAACTTAACCAATGTACCCTGCATCTGTCACAAATGAAATCATCATAAGTCATATTCTCCTTGCACATCCCTGCTAAGAGGATGCTCTGCACAAGAGATATCTTGATGCCATATAAATAGCATTAACTGTATGATATAATGGTAACTTTATAGGAAAGAGGCAAACAAATCTCTTCCTTGGAAAATCCAACAAAAATATTTAATAATAATTTTTCTTTTAATTTTTGCTTTTGCCTTTTCTCTTTGATGCATAAAAATTCAAGACATATAAAAATTATCTTGATATTCATAAGTAATCATATTGCATAACTCAAAAAGCATAGTAACTACATATAAAAATTAATATAGAGCCAAATACTTCCATAAAATATTTAATATTATTAATAAAAACAAGTCTACTCTTCATAAGCAACCATAAGACCAAAGCACAATAAAGAACCACAATCTGAGCCTCAATACTGAGTTTCCAATATAGAATTAAACAAATTGAAATGGAACTAAAATTTACCAAACAGCCCAAGTGCCAGAAAAGATAAGCAGCGACTTCCTCCAGCGTCTGTCATGAACACTCTCATGATTAATGGTGCCTGCCCATCGCTTACCAAATGCCCTAACCCAACCTGCCACTCTCCCCTCCCTCTCCCTATGCCAGACTCTCTCTCTCTCTCTCTCTCTCTCTCAGGACAGCAGCTGCCTCAATATGGGTAATGTATTGAAAGAGGTACATGGTAATCCAGCCACACTGGAAACAATGGTGCATTCCCATTATAGAGAGAAAAGATGTTGATAATGGAAATATGCTTCAATAAATGGCATCCTTTTAATAATCCTCATATTCTTAGCTGGATTAAATCTGTAACTTAGGTTTACAGCTACATCTATTTAAATATCTATCTATCTATCTATCTATCTATCTGTCCAGACCTGACGCCTATTCCTTAGAAACATCCTCTGGAAATAGCAATGGGAGAAGAGCCTTAATGTATTCTCATCCCTGCATTCCTTCCTTTCATGGCCATATCCCCTTTATCCCTTTCCCTCACACTCAAGCACCTTAATTGGTAACTACAACTTAACAACAATCTTGTATATCTCTACTGGAGGTACAATGGTTAAGCATCTCTTTACTAATGACTCCATGTACAGCTAAAGCAATATTACTTGTGATGGTAATAAAAAATGTTAAAAAGAATATAGAAGAAAGAACTTGATATAGTATGAAGTTTTTACAATTAAATATCTCATTTTTATTAGATAACATCTGTAGCTTATCACAAACAGCCTGATAAGGGCCAATAAATATGCTGTTGCTGTCCTCCCTTCATCTAGCTGTGTGTAAATGCAATGCAATATTTAGCTTCACTGTACAAGAAAAGGACTCCTCTCCCATTCTGAGTATTTCATCAATATACTGTAATACTGCACATGGTGAAATGCTGAAGGTCAAGCCAAGTGAGATAAAATAGCCTTGGAGACCTGCTGTGATGTTGGGGAGTCCAAGAGTCCATCCTGGCTACAAGTTAATAACCTGCTAACCATTAATCTCAGTGAAGTCAGGTTATCAAACTCACTTTAATCAAGTATTGAACCTCCCAGATTTTTTTTCTGTGACCCCTTTTACAGCGGCCAAATGGAAGTCCTTATTGAAATTCATTACCTAAGAGTCCTTCATTTATCACCTGTCACTCCCTCCAGAAAACCACTTATGCTACACTTAATGTTGCATACGTTTGCTAACTCTAATTCCTTAGCAACATACCTGCCTTATTAATTTCTTGACAAACTATAACTACTCTGTATTTATTATTTTCATTTAAATATTAAAGAACAATTGAAAAGAAAATGAATTTATATATCCATACAGTTATGAACCTTACATATAACTATCCCAAGACCCATTTTGTCCATCTATCCTAGCTATACTGAGTCTGCATTATTAAAATATTTAGATGTACTAGTTTTTTGTTAAATAGCATCACCATTATTCTGTTTTAACAATGCATGGCATCTGTGAACTTATTATAAAAAAACATGAACATTTTAAAAACTTGCTATGGAATTTGTGGTGTGGTGGTGGTGGACAAAGGTAACACAAAGGGCCAATCCCTGGATGGGCTAGGCAGCTGCTGCTGCTGTCTCCACCTGAGGAGTGGCAGCTCCTATTGTCACCCACAGCACCCTCCACAATGCCTGTTTATTAACACTACAACACACCACACCCTCTCCACCCCTCAGGATTCACAGCCCTGCACCTTTAATATATAGTATTATATATTTTGTATCTTATGTATGTGGCATTATATATCATATGCTAGTGCTGTGTTTTTGAACACTGAAATCTTTCCTGATACACTGAAGTATTTTCTGTGATTGTAATCTCTCTCTCTCTCTCTCTCTCTCTCTCTCTCTCTCTCTCTCTCTCTCTCTCTCTCTCTCTCTCTCTCTCTCTCTCTCTCTCTCTCTCTCTCTCTCTCTCTCTCAGTTACCACAACAGGTGATACAAGACTTCAGTGTACACTAATAATTGTGGTCAGCTGCACAAAGGTGATAGTCTCACCTTTGTCCTCAAGCTCATGAAATAATGATAGATGATCCAAGGTTCAAATAATCTCAACCTTAATAACCTATTCCAGCTACATTATCATTTACTGGTAGAGTACTTATTATATGGCCATAGTTTTTTTTCTTCCTTTCTTTCCATATTCAAAATTTTTATGTGCATTTCCTTCCTTATACCAGCCAGTGACAAGACAGTAATGAGTCATTGTATAATGAAACTGCTTATCCCACACCACCTGGACATAGCACAGTGAGGGACAGGTAGCAGAGTGAAGCCAGGGACTGAGAGGTGGTGAGAAATAAAGCTGAGATTAACGAGGAGGAAAGGACAAAACATATGAACCGTTCTGTATATGAGTTAACAAAGACTCCTGCAATAAGGAGATAAATCATATTCTATTTGATCATATGTACTTATGTATGTACTATGCAGACAAGTCAGAATGGCTCTGTCATTTCTATCACCCTGAGATAAGGCAGATAAGAATCTCCTTTTTATTAAATAAACTGCACTCATGAACATACTGAAATGAAAAATCAAAATTGGCTTTGTCCTTTCTATCTACCTATATATCAAGTTTAGATCCTCCTTAAAAAAAAAAAAAAGAAAAAAAAAAGAAAAAAAAAAGCAACACCATGTTTATAAACATATTTACAATTGCACACACAAGCATTCTCCCATATCTTATTCTGCATCTTAGTCTTAGATAACAAATATATTTTCCTTCCTATCTATCTCTATATCAGGCTGATGTCTCCCTTAAGGTAGCCAAGACTGAGCACCTCCAAACATACTTATTTTTACATCCACAAGCATTAATTTCCTCATGTTTTAGCCTGTAAATCTTAGTCTTTCCTAACCTACTTTCCTAACCTTACTATGCTCTGTTTCACCAATGCTGTCACAGTGATTCTGCCAAGAGCAGGTAATTGAACATGGTAACACTGCCACTGACTGATGCTTCCACTCACTGATCAGTTTACGCATTCTCTACCAGCAAGACGTGCTGGCTAATCCACAGTGACGGGTGGTTAATATCTTACAGGTTACCAAGGTTTTTTTTTTTTTTATGTAGGAAGGATACTGGCCAAGGGCAACAAAAATCTAATAAAAAAAAAAATGCCCACTAAAATGCCAATCCCATAAAAGGGTCAAAGCAGTGGTCAAAAATTGGTGGATAAGTGTCTTGAAACCTCCCTCTTGAAGGAATTCAAGACATAGGAAAGTGGAAATACAGAAGCAGGCAGGGAGTTCCAGAGTTTACCAGAGAAAGGGATGAATGATTGAGAATACTGGTTAACTCTTGCGTTAGAGAGGTGGACAGAATAGGAGTGAGAGAAAGAAGAAAGTCTTGTGCAGCAAGGCCGCGGAAGGAGGGGAGGCATGCAGTTAGCAAGATCAAAAGAGCAGTGAGCATGAAAATAGCGGTAGAAGACAGCTAGAGATGCAACATTGCGGCGGTGAGAGAGAGGCTGAAGACAGTCAGTTAGAGGAGAGGAGTTGATGAGACGAAAAGCTTTTGATTCCACCCTGTCTAGAAGAGCAGTATGAGTGGAACCCCCCCAGACATGTGAAGCATACTCCATACATGGACGGATAAGGCCCTTGTACAGAGTTAGCAGCTGAGGGGGTGAGAAAAACTGGCGGAGACGTCTCAGAACACCTAACTTCATAGAAGCTGTTTTAGCTAGAGATGAGATGTGAAGTTTCCAGTCCAGATTATAAGTAAAAGACAGACCGAGGATGTTCAGTGTAGAAGAGGGGGACAGTTGAGTGTCATTGAAGAAGAGGGGATAGTTGTCTGGAAGGTTGTGTCGAGTTGATAGATGGAGGAATTGAGTTTTTGAGGCATTGAACAATACCAAGTTTGCTCTGCCCCAATCAGAAATTTTAGAAAGATCAGAAGTCAGGCGTTCTGTGGCTTCCCTGCGTGATATGTTTACCTCCTGAAAGGTTGGATGTCTATGAAAAGACGTGGAAAAGTGCAGGGTGGTATCATCAGCGTAGGAGTGGATAGGACAAGAAGTTTGGTTTAGAAGATCATTAATGAATAATAAGAAGAGAGTGGGTGACAGGACAGAACCCTGAGGAACACCACTGTTAATAGATTTAGGAGAAGAACAGTGACCGTCTACCACAGCAGCAATAGAACGGTCAGAAAGGAAACTTGAGATGAAATTACAGAGAGAAGGATAGAAACCGTAAGAGGGTAGTTTGGAAATCAAAGCTTTGTGCCAGACTCTATCAAAGGCTTTTGATATGTCCAAGGCAACAGCAAAAGTTTCACCAAAATCTCTAAAAGAGGATGACCAAGACTCAGTAAGGAAAGCTAGAAGATCACCAGTAGAGCGGCCTTGACGGAACCCATACTAGCGATCAGATAGAAGGTTGTGAAGTGATAGATGTTTAAGAATCTTCCTGTTGAGGATAGATTCAAAAACTTTAGATAAGCAGGAAATTAAAGCAATAGGACGGTAGTTTGAGGGATTAGAGCAGTCACCCTTTTTAGGAACAGGTTGAATGTAGGCAAACTTCCAGCAAGAAGGAAAGGTAGATGTTGACAGACAGAGCTGAAAGAGTTTGACTAGGCAAGGTGCAAGCACGGAGGCACAGTTTCAGAGAACAATAGGAGGGACCCCATCAGGTCCATAAGCCTTCCGAGGGTTTAGGCCAGCAAGGGCATGGAAAACATCATTGCGAAGAATTTTAATAGGTAGCATGAAGTAGTCAGAGGGTGGAGGAGAGGGAGGAACAAGCCCAGAATCAATCCAAGGTAGAGTTTTTAGCAAAGGTTTGAGCAAAGAGTTCAGCTTTAGAAATAGATGTGATAGCAGTGGTGCCATCTGGCTGAAGTAGAGGAGGGAAAGAAGAAGAAGCAAAGTTATTGGAGATATTTTTGGCTAGATGCCAGAAATCACGAGGGGAGTTAGATCTTGAAAGGTTTTGACATTTTCTGTTAATGAAGGAGTTTTTGGCTAGTTGAAGAACAGACTTGGCATGGTTCTGGGCAGAAATATAAAGTGCATGAGATTCTGGTGATGGAAGGCTTAAGTACCTTTTGTGGGCCACCTCTCTATCATGTATAGCACGAGAACAAGCTGTGTTAAACCAAGGTTTAGAAGGTTTAGGACGAGAAAAAGAGTGAGGAATGTACGCCTCCATGCCAGACACTATCACCTCTGTTATGAGCTCAGCACACAAAGACGGGTCTCTGACACGGAAGCAGTAGTCATTCCAAGGAAAATCAGCAAAATACCTCCTCAGGTCCCCCCAACTAGCAGAGGCAAAACGCCAGAGGCACCTTCGCTTAGGGGGATCCTGAGGAGGGATTGGAGTGATAGGACAAGATAAAGATATGAGATTGTGATCGGAGGAGCCCAACGGAGAAGAAAGGGTGACAGCATAAGCAGAAGGATTAGAGGTCAGGAAAAGGTCAAGAATGTTGGACGTATCTCCAAGACGGTCAGGAATACGAGTAGGGTGTTGCACCAATTGCTCTAGGTCATGGAGGATAGCAAAGTTGTAGGCTAGTTCACCAGGATGGTCAGTGAAGGGAGAGGAAAGCCAAAGCTGGTGGTGAACATTGAAGTCTCCAAGAATGGAGATCTCTGCAAAAGGGAAGAGGGTCAGAATGTGCTCCACTTTGGAAGTTAAGTAGTCAAAGAATTTCTTATAATCAGAGGAGTTAGGAGAGAGGTATACAGCACAGATAAATTTAGTATGAGAATGACTCTGTAGTCGTAGCCAGATGGTGGAAAACTTGGAAGATTCAAAAGCGTGGGCACGAGAGCAGGTTAAGTCATTGCGCACATAAATGCAGCATCCAGCTTTGGATCGAAAATGAGGATAGAGAAAGTAGGAGGGAACAGAAAAGGGGCTACTGTCAGTTGCCTCAGACACCTGAGTTTCAGTGAGGAAAAGAAGATGAGGTTTAGAAGAGGAGAGGTGGTGTTCTACAGATTGAAAATTAGATCTTAGACTGCGAATGTTGCAGAAGTTAATGAAGAAAAAGTTGAGGGGGGTGTCAAGACACTTAGGGTCGTCGACAGAAAGGCAGTCCGACCTGGGGACATTTATGGTCCCCTCCCCAGATGGGGACTCCGAGGCTGGTGTAGGAGTCGCCATGATTTTAAAATTTTTGAGTGAAGGGTGTGTGTGTTATTAGGTGCTTGTAGTTTTGTGTGGAGGAAGAGAGTTGTCTTTAGAGGGCAGGCTGTGACTGCCCCCTTGTGTTGTGAGACACAAAGGGAAACATTCAGTGAGGTCACAGCTGGGTTTAATGATAAGTTCACAGCACCCCCTGAACAGTGCTTTAGACCTCACTGGGAGTAATTATCGTTTCGGCAGGTGTCTACTTCCTCCTCCTGGCAGGTTACCAAGGATGACTTAGTGGTGGGGCATATGAGGCAAATGCAATGCTGCTAGAGTGAAGTACAATACTGTTTCCTTATGAGATAACACTGTGCATGAAATTTCATATAATTTTCAAATCAGTACAGTCCCCTCCACTTCCATGTTCATCACTTAGCACTGCCAATGTTGTGAACCACCTGCTTTCACTCATACCTCAGACAAATCTCATCAATTCCTCCATCACCCTCCCTCTTACTCATAACGAGTGGAACGTGTCTTGGATGTAAGTCGAATCAGGTGCAGTGGTTCACAGCAGACAATTCACACACAGGCAATGCTAAGTGATGAACATGGAAGTAGAGGGAACTGTACTTCAAGCTGGCTGAAGTTCTGGCTATTTCACATTCATATAATATATATGGAGATAACTAGTAATCATAAGGCAAAGTGTGCCATCATAATGAAGCAGCAACCTCATTGTGCACTGCTGTGCTAAACCCAATCATTTCATCTGCTCATTTCCATTAGTTATAGTCAAGATTCCCTTCTGTGGTAGGAAGACACATAAAGCAGCAACCTCATTGTGCAATGTTGTGCAAAACCCGATCATGTTATCTGCTCATTTCTGTTGGTTATAGTCAAGATTCCCTTCTGTGGCAGGAAGATACAGCCTCACTGTACACTTAACAGCTACCTTGAAAAAAATACTGCTTCTTTTAGAAAAGGTAACTGAGAGGGGTGCAGTGAAAGGAGAGGGAATTTCTCTTCAGTATTTTTGTTTCTACAATAAGACAAGGCATGTTGTATGTGTCTTGACCTGGCTACCCTCTTCAAGGAGGATGCCAACCAGGTGGGAAGATATAGGTGATTAAGACCATATGAAGTAGCCTGTTTTAAGCAGCTTAGGTTTGTAAGTTGCTGTGGATGGAAGAATATGTGCATGAATGAAAATTAGAATGAATGATGCAAGAAAGGTGTGGGGAAGACTGAAAACTGTATATATATGGATGTATTTTACCTCCAATAAATGCAAAGAAAACTTTTAGGATGGGGTATTAGTGGTGACTATATTTAATGAAACTGAAACATGAAACTCGGAAACCAAGGAGAGAGGGAAAATGAATGTCATTGAGATGAGATATCTGAAGAGTATGTCTGGGGTAACACATAAGGATTGAATAATGAGTCAGTTGTGAACAATGAAGTGTGAAGGATAACTGGTGTGAAAAGAGAATAGGCTGACTGAGTAGAGCAGAAAGTGTAATGACAATAACATGCCTTCCCTTTGGAGCATCAGAAAAACACTTGAAAAATATATCTGAAGGTGGGACAAATATTTCTACCATGAGGTATAAAGTGCAGTGCCTTGGACATCAGGACCATAAGCAATTCCAGTCCCAAACAATTTGAGGGGCTTTATACCTATCACTAATGGTTTGGGCATGCTGAGAGGAAGAACAGGGCTAAGTGGTGAGGATGTGTGAGGTGTAAGGCTGAGAAGAGAACCAGAAATGAAATGGACAGATGGTGTGAAGAGCATCATATGTAAGAGGGATATCTGTGAAACAAAGAAGAGGTCATGTTTATTAGTGATGAATGGAGAACTGTCATGAATGCACAAACAGAGATGCTGCATTAAGGATCAGATCAAGAGAAGGATCTTTTCACTACATACCACTCCAGAATGTTACACTCAGACTATGGATATGAAGCCACTGAAAGTGGATACTTTCTTTAATGTCTCCCATACAGAGGCTACAGCTCTCCTTACAACAAAGGAGAATCAAATGTCTCC
The DNA here is from genome assembly GCF_035594125.1 of Scylla paramamosain. Taxonomy (NCBI): domain Eukaryota; kingdom Metazoa; phylum Arthropoda; class Malacostraca; order Decapoda; family Portunidae; genus Scylla; species Scylla paramamosain. The sequence continues at coordinate 26,510 of NW_026973844.1, read as the reverse complement.
AGCAGTTCACCATGAGAAAGCAAAGAAGAGAATGAGGAAGTAGATTTTAATGTAGTGATGGAAGGAGTACCAGACTTGAAATTGGCTCATTCTATCAGGAGTAAGGAACAAGCCAGGAGCAGCCAATTTCAGCATCAAACCAAGCCAATCCTCCCTTTCCAAAATACTAAGTTAAGATCAACCTTGTCATCTGCATCTGCCAAGCAGCACAGACTTCACTCTTTCTGCAGGACTGAATCATGAATCATTAATGAAAGCAAGAGAGAGAGAGAGAGAGAGAGAGAGAGAGAGAGAGAGAGAGAGAGAGAGAGAGAGAGAGAGAGAGAGAGAGAGAGAGAGAGAGAGAGAGAGAGAGAGAGAGAGAGAGAGAGAGAGAGAGAGAGAGAGAGAGAGAGAGTTAGCTAGCTTATGCCTTGATCCAAACCTTCAACACCAAGATATCCAAGAGTATGGAGCATTACCAATATCTTCAGCAGATTGTCAATGTGCCTGAGACATTAGAAGAGGTATTTATGAAGAAATCTAAGCATTAATAGGTGAACTGACATTCCACGAGACCATACCATACTCATTCTGATTAAAAGACCCTGCAACTGTGCATCACAGACATAAACAGGCATTCATGAGCATACATCTGAGGTCAAGGTAAAATTGGGAGCACAAGTTATAGCTGCACATGACCTCATCTCCATGTACACCACTGAAACTGAGATGGATTATATCCCTTACCCAAGGACACAGAGGTAAGGGATATTCAAATTTCCATAGTTTACCTTCCCCATGCTTCCCCAGGTAGTCTTTACCAACCAATCCAAAGGATGACAAATGGGTGAACTATGCATCAACTGCCCCAGCCCTGATTCAAATCAGGGCCCACAGATTCGTAGTCAAGTACACGACCCACTTTATCATGGAGGCACAGTGTCAGCTAATATATGAATAGCTACACAATGAATGCATCCTTTTTTTTCTCTCTCTCTAAGATGGTAAAACTTCAGTCAACATGAGATGCTACTGTTGCAGAAATGGCCAGGTCTTTATAACTGGCCAATTGTGAGCATTTACTTAGCTAAGACAATATTAAATTGTTAGATAGTACATCATATTCTTGTCTCTCTACATAAAAGAACATTAGTCAGCTTAAGGCACCACTATCACAGAAATGGCCACCTCTTAAAAATAAATGAAAGAATGCACACTAGTTTTCACCAATGCTAATTAAGTATTGATGACTAAAGCTAATGTTCCCCAAAGCTTACCTGTCTCAGAGTCCACAGTAAAGCCCAGTTGTAGCCAGAGGTTGTCCTCGGGTGTCTCATCAATGGTGGTGTCACTCTTGGGCTGAAAATATTAAATAATCTTAGTGAAACAGAACACAATGAAACAGAATAAAATACCTAATCTGCAATCCATACATTGCAAATTTTGTTTGAGTATTGTGAGTCTCACAAATTTGACAGGACATATGAAAATAAGTAAAACAGAACACAGTAAGACAGAATAGAATGCCTGATCTCTAATCCATAGATTAAATAAATAAAACAACACAGTAAGACAGAACAGAATGCCTGATCTCCAATCCACAGATTATATAAGTAAAACAGAACACAGTAAGACAGAACAGAATGCCTCCAATCTCCAATCTCCAATCCACAGATTAGAGGTTTTGTTTAAGTATTGCAAGTTTTGTGAATTTGTGGATGATATAAAAATATTAAACAATCTCAGTAAAACAAAACAAAAAATACCAAAGTATTCACACTATACAAGTGTTGTCTGAACATTGCAAGGTTAATGAATTTGACAGGAAGGAATGAAGGACATGAAAATATTAAACAACCTCAGTCAAATAACACAATTAAATAAAATAAATTACCTAATCTCTAATAAAGCCAATAAAAAGGTTTGTTAATGGATGAATGACATGAAAATATTAAACATCCTCAGTAAAATAACACAATTAAACAATAAATGACCTAATTTCTAATAAGCCCAATAAAAAACTTTAGTTTGAGCAATGCAAGTCTCATGCATTAGAAAGGAGGGACTGTAGAACATAAGATGGAGAGAATGATATAGGGAAAATAATGAAATAAGCTCAAGGAAGGCCTTATAGTGGCATAAGTGAAACACCTTTCTTAGCTCTCGGGTTCTGAGTCACTAACTCTGGCAAGTGCCACAATTCTGCCCCCTTTATGTGCCCTCCGTCATATTCATACGGGTACCTACAGTCAATAATTCTGCAGGAGGCAAGTTTATCATTGTACTTGCCCTTAATAACATCAGCTAGAGTATGAACACTTATAGACTGAAGGTCTGGGTGTTTCCCAATCTCAAGGATAGGAAGCAACAGAGCCTTGGAGAAGTCACCAGTGAGATTCTCTTCACGTTTATAACTTTTGTTTAAAGCCTTCATTATAGAGACATGAGTTTCCGAGTGGCAACAATTCATCTCTGGGTCAGAGGATGACCTGAGTGGATCCAGTTTCCTGAGTTTGGTCTCCACAGTACTGGGCACCCATTTCTGAATGTGATCGTTCTATGGGATAAATGTGCCCACAGTTGGAACCATGGTTGTCTGGCGATAAGCTGATTGAAAATTCAGTTGAGTCAAAGAGGCTGGACCGAGGCGTGTCACAAGTACTGGAGGAGAGTGAGAGTCATCGGCATGGAGTGTCAGAGAGGGTGGTGTAGTGTGGGGACACAGCCAGGTTAGACTTGGGTGAGAAGTTATCATCACTGAACTGAAATGACTTACACTCTCTTCCCTGCAGCACATTGTCATACAAGTCTTGGGCATTCATGGTAGTAGTGTTTCTTCTTTGCTTGTGCAGCTGTGCTTCTTTACCTACTCAGGTGTTCAGATCCAGTAATTCACTTCTGTCCGAGTTCTGCAAGTTCTCGCTGTACATTCTTGTCCCTTGAAAGCAACATTGCAATTAAAACTAACATAACAAAAGTAACAAAACATATTTGTAGAAGAGTTGAATAAAATCATGATTTAAAACAAATAAAATAAAAAATCTATTTACTTGATTTACATCAGATTTTTTATATAAATCAATTCTTTTATTACAGGCAAAGCAAAGTTTTCTAAGGAGATTGTTGTTTCATTTTGAGCTGCCTGATCCAGCCCAGCTCAACTATAACACTCTTCAAACACTAATATCTCTTCAACAACATAGCCGATTGTAACAAAATTTGCACCCATATGACAACACAACTCTATCAATTTTATATGATATAGCTTTCATCTCTTCTATTGGCTGAAGTCAAAGGGTAACTTGTAAAAAAGTAGAAGTGTGTCAAAATTGGGATTTTGTAAACCAAACTTCAGTTTTTGCAGGTTTTCATCAACTTTTGTTTGTCTCAACAAAAGTGGACACCAATAAACACAAAATGAAATTTCCTATCCAACAGTACATAGCACAACCATTCGACTCTTGCAATGTTTTTTGCTAGAGTGATCTGAATATTAGTCAAGTGCACAATCTGCAGGGTGCTTCCACTGTTTCATTACTGACAGCTTCGCTCGTCAATCGCCTTCCAGGCACTTTACTGGTTTAACCTTTATAGGATGGATGGTGTCTATAGTTGATGCAATGTAGAGGCAGGTGGCTTCTATAGTTGACCTATAATTTCAAATTTCAAATTTTCCAAAGTTCACGGTGGCAGAAGATTGAAGAGGAAGAATTGATAAGTGTGATGCTATTACATGTTAAGTAGTTGGTCAAAGCAGAGTTGAGAAATTGATGGAACATGACCTATTTTCACTGAATTGTCAAAACCAGCCCAGGTTGGAGGGGTGTCCATGAGGAATGTTCCTGTCCTTTAGGGGTTTAGGGGTTGTTCCAGTAACTATTTGTTTCAGTCTTATGAGGCCATTTTCTTGTATCAAACTTGGCCAATGTTAAATGAAACTGTACTTTAATATACATTACCCAAGAGGAGTTTTTCACATAAAAATCATAGCTTAATCAGATCTGTTAGGTTAAAGTAACTATACATAAATACAAAGAAAAAGAAGTGGAACTCCAATCAAACATAAAAGTACAATAAAAAAAAATAGATAAAATATATATATATATATATATATATATATATATATATATATATATATATATATATATATATATATATATATATATATATATATATATATATATATAATTTAAATCATTAGATATTTGACCCAATGTAACATTTCAATAATTTTGGATACAGTATATTTAATTTTGATTTAAATAATTATTTTTTACTATAATTTAAATAAACTTAAATAATTTGACTTAAATCAAACCTACCCTGTCATGCACGTCACAACAAATTTTTCCTGCCATCACCTAAGTGAATAATGTAGTTATTGTCAGTAACAGCCCCCCAAAAATAAGAGGAGATGCAGGGCCAAGGAAATATGTATATACAAGGTGCCCTAATCACATCCTAGCTTAGCTTCCTCTTGTCCCCTCTACTCCCCTCCCTTGCCTTACCCTCCCACCTCTGTCCTCCCATGCTGTGTGATCAATCAGGCTAACAAACTCCACCCATGCAATACAATGGTGCATAAGTGGACACAATGGCACTCAAAGGATGGACTCATAAATCTCATGAAGTATAATGACAGGTTTAGTGAAATTTCATGTACTACAGGGAGTGTGTCAGTGCACTGTGCTGTTCATCTGCATTCACCTGTCACACCACGAACCACACAACAGTCACACCACACCACACACCACACAACCTGTCACACCACCACGTACCACACCCCACAATACCTCAGCCACACCAACCTGAAGCAAGTCTAGGCCTCACCACACCACACGCCACACTACACATAAACCCACAACACCTTAGTCACACCACACCACACTTACACCAGATCTCGGCCCCACTATACCTCAGTACACCACCACACCACACACCACCACGACAAGCACACATCAAAGAACACCTGACCACAGCACACCGCACCTATACCACGGCATGTGCACACCACGGAGGACACCACACTTCGCTTCAACCAAGCCACGTCAGTCTCAGTAATCCTACGCTGCAGACTCATTCCTCACTCAACTTTACCCAAGCTACTTAACAAGATGACCAGCATGACGCACTGACACATGAAAATCAAAGTATATAAGAGTCGTATAACACTAATCATCCCTGGTTATGACGAGAGAACGGCCGCGTCGATCAAGTCTGTCCTCTCATAACATTAGCAAGTGTTCCTGAAATATTTCCTGTCAAGGGATACTTATCAAAACTATCAAGCGCTTATCTATCATTGTGGTAACCTACGACAACAGCTCATTGAAACTTAGATTAATTATATCACCGGCAGCAGCTCCTTCCCGTCATCTCTTTTTAGCCAAGAATCAGTTTTTTTTTTCACCCTCCCTAACTGACTGGCGATCAGTCAAAGTCTTATCTACCATAGCTACGACCTACGACAACAGCAAGCTTATTAAAACATGAAAAAATAAAAATAAAAATAAAAATAAAAATAAGCAGCTACAGCTCTTACCCGTCCTCTCATTCTCTCTGTGGCAAAGAAAGTTTGACGTTCTCCAAACGTCTTTCATTGAATATTTAAAAACAATATACCCATGGGATCAGTAAAAAACTATCCACCTCCTACTATATTGACGAATATGTAAAAAATTTAAATACATAATGTGATGAGTTAATAATAAGGGCCTAAAGCTTCAATAGAACAAAGTCAAATGAACGATTAAATTTAAATTATGAAGTGACTCAATCCTTATGTGTTTCATATCTTTAAGTAATGGTTCAAAACTATGAATTATAGTTCTTTTTTTGAGACTGGAATTAATCCATCACTATTCTCTCTCTCTCTCTCTCTCTCTCTCTCTCTCTCTCTCTCTCTCTCTCTCTCTCTCTCTCTCTCTCTCTCTCTCTCTCTAAGTATTCAGGCCAACATCGTAGATAATTCTAAATGAACTAACAAATAAATAAACCATTATAACCATACCAGGCAATATATATATATATATATATATATATATATATATATATATATATATATATATATATATATATATATATATATATATATATATATATATATATATATATATATATCAACAAGTATAACAAATTAAAACCACTTGTTTTTTCAGCCAAACCTATAAGGCAGAAAACTGTACCAGGAACACGTTTATAAAGAATAAACTCCTTACCAGAACACATTTTGAAGGAATAAAATCGTACCCCAGAACCAGACGCCAGCGGAGGAACAACATTATAAATATACACCTCAGTTTGCCTTCGTAAGCTATTGCCGGAGCGCGAGTTTGTTTTCAAGTGTTGTACACAAAGTCACTGACCCAGATAGTTGAGAGCTGGGGGAGTTTTAACTAGAAGCAAACATCACACACACACACACACACACACACACACACACTGAAAACATACTCGTACTCTGGGAAGTGAAACCAAAGCAATTTTAAGAGAGAGAGAGAGAGAGAGAGAGAGAGAGAGAGAGAGAGA
>NW_026973844.1:7500-15000 GCF_035594125.1 Scylla paramamosain | reverse complement strand
TGAAAATAAAAGAAAAATAAATAAGTTAATTAAAATAAATAAAAAAAAATTTCAAAAAAAAAAAAAAAAAAAAAAAAAAAACTCTTTCATATGCAAAAAGTTTCATTACAATTGGTGCAGTGGTTAGCGAGAAATAACGAAAAAAAGAAAAAAAAAAGACAGACTGAGATGTTTGCATATAAAGACAGACAACTGTTTTTGCCTTCCACTTTCACTTTTTTTTTTTTTCTCTCTTCAAAACAACATCCAATGGTAGTCACATGACATTTCAGAGAAATTAGATGGAACCTGGTCGCCTTTTCTTTGCAAAGTATTATGCACTTGAAGGCGTAGGAATCAGGAGGCGCCACCTGCTGCATTGTAGCCAGGTTTTCCTAATGCCCTTCTGGCTCATAGTCATTGCTGAACTGAAGCTGCTTCTTCGCCTTCCTCTTCTTTCTGTCAGCAACTCACTCGGACTCCTTGTCACCTACTTCCATGTACTGGAAGATGTCTGCGTCAGTCCCGAACAGGTGTGGCATGTTAGTTTCTCTGCCGAAATTGTGCTCTAAAGTCGTCACCCGAGCCACAAACGTCACTCGAAAATGGCCAGGGAGGTATTTTGCTAGTTTTCCTTGGAATGACTACTGCTTCCGTGTCAGAGATCCGTCTCTGTGTGCCGAGAGCATAACAAAAGTGATAGTGTCTGGCATAGAGACGTACATTCCTCACTCTTTTTCTCAACCTAAACCTTCCAAACCTTGCAAGACTTTTCTCGTGCTATACATGATGGAGAGGTAGCCCACAAAAAGTACTTGATCCCTCAATCACCAGAATCTCATGCGCTTTATATTTCTGCCTGGAACCATGCCAAGTCTTCGCTCAAACCTTTGCTAAAAGCTTTATCTTGGATGATTCAGGGTTTGTTCCTCCCTTTCCTCCATTCTCTGACTACTTCATGCTACCTATTAAAATTCTTCGCAATGATGTTTTCCATGCCCTCGCTGTCCTAAACCCTCGGAAGACTTATGGACCTGATGGGGTCCCTCCTATTGTTCTCAGAAACTGTGCCTCAGTGCTTGCACCTTGAATAGTCAAACCCTTTCAACTCTGTCTGTCAATATCTACCTTTCCTTCTTGCTGGAAGTTTGCCTACATTCAGCCTGTTCCTAAAAAGGATGACCGTTCTAAGCCCTCAAACTACCGCCCTGTTGCTTTATTTTCCTGCCTCTGTAAACATTTTAATTTATCCTCAACAGGAAGATTCTTAAACATCTATTACTTAACAACCTACTGTCTGGTCGCCAGTATGGGTTCCGTCAAGACCGCTCTACTGGTGATCTTCTGGCTTTCCTTACAGAGTCTTGGTCATCCTCGTTTAGAGATTTTTGTGAAACGTTTGCTGTTTCCTTAGACATATTAAAAGCTTTTGACAGAATATGGCACAAAGCTTTCATTTCCAAACTATCCTCCTACGGCTTCTATCTTTCTCTCTGTAACTTCATCTCAAGTTTTCTTTCTGACCGTTCTATTGTTGTTGTGGTAGACGGTCACTGTTTTTCTCTTAAATCTATTAACGGTAGTGTTCCTCAGGGTTCTGTCCTGTCACTCACTCTCTTCCTATTACTCATCAATCATCTTCTAAACCAAACTTCTTGTCTTATCCACTCCTACGCTGATGATACCACCCTGCACATTTCTACGTCTTCTCATAGACATCCAACCCTTCAGTTCATGAAGCGAAACCACAGAACGCCTGACTTCTGATCTCTCTAAAATTTCTAATTAGGGCAGAGCACACTTAGTATTGTTCAGTGCATCAAAAACTCAATACCTCCATCTATCAACTCGACACAAGCTTTCAGACAACTATCCCCTCTTCTGCAGCGACACTCAACTGTCCCCCTCTTCTACACTGAACATTCTTGGTTTGTCCTTTACTTGAAACTTCACATCTCATCTCTAGGTAAAACAGCTTCTATGAAGTTAGGCGTTCTGGGTCTTCTCCGCCAGTTTTTTTTTTTTTTTTTTTCTCATCCCCTACCCCCAAGCTGCTGTGTACAGGGGCCTTATCCGTCCATGTATAGGGTATGCTTCACATTTATTGGGGGGTTCCACTCATACCGCTCTTTTAGACAGAGTGGAATCAAAAGCTTCTCGTCTTATCAACTCCTCTTCTCTAACTGACTGTCTTCAGCCTCTTTTTCATCGCCGCAATGTTGCATCTCTTGTTATCTTCTACCGCTATTTTCATGCCAACTGCTCTTCTGATCTTGCTAACTGCATGTCTCCCCTCCTCCCTCGGCCTCGCTGCACAAGACTTTCTTCTTTCTCTCATCCCTCTTCTGTCCACCTCTCAAATGCAAGAGTTACCCAGTATTCTCAATCATTCATGCCCTTCTCTGGTAAACTCTGGAACTCCCTGCCTGCTTTTGTATTTCCACCTATGTTGCGAGGTTGAAAGTAGAAATTATTTCTCAAATCTATAATCAGTAAGGCATAGTAAATAGGAAATGAGACTTCAGAGTAACCAGAAAGAAAAACTGTAAGTCACAAAATTCATAGATGTTATATTCTTTGATAATTGCGGGTGTACGCAGCAGCCATGGCCTTGAGACGTAAGATGTTGCCAGATGTACATCCAACCTTTTACCTGAACGTACAGTTCTCGTTTATTTATAGGTATTTATAATGTAAAGACGTACTTATTTATTGCACATACTGTAAGGTTGTGAAAGTATATGTAGAGGTGAGATTGAAAGCTTTAAAAAAAAAATATAAAAGTAAAATTCCGCTTCCCAAGTCTGATATCGTGGGCTCTGAGGAGGGAAACAATCCTGGAATCAAAATCGCATGGTAGCCACACTTGCATTCATACCATGGGAATAATATAATATATATATATATATATATATATATATATATATATATATATATATATATATATATATATATATATATATATATGAAACGAGTTGTTATTTTCCTTTTTCTGTCATTTTACGGGATAAATAAAAAGCATAGGAAAAAGAAATGCAGCCTGACAAGACCACTATCTTTGACAAAGCGCAACACTGTACTGGTTAAAAGTTTTTTCCTTTGGAATGTTATTACAAGTTTTCTTTTCTGTGATGCCTGTCAGCACTACGTATATTTTACTTTGTTTATGCACATCTTAACACTGCTCCTCGAATACACCTTGCTGGTGCTCTTATGGTCTCTGATGCTGGATGTGAGGCACAAAATTTCGTTACTTTATGGTGCAAACGTTTCTTATGAAGATTTAACGATAGGAGTTCGTTAAAACATTTTTCAAAAGTATTTCTCAAATTTCTTCGCTGAATTTAAATGGCATACGCATGCATAACATTAGCTTCTCTGAAGGACGACCAGAAATGCGCATCTTATTTTCCCAGAATACAAAGAGGTATCTCTTGAATTCTTTGCTCTGTGGACGTGCTCTCCCTTCCTACCGTGTCGTGAAATGAAAACAAACAGAGGCACAAAGCATTACTTTTCCCAGGTGGTCTGTTGATGCAGTTATGAATAAAGAAGTATAAAATTTAGGTTGAGAGCATGACATAATCCACTTCTCAACTCTCTTTCAAAACAAATACCACCTGGTAAAGTAGAGCAGGAAATCGACTGCTTGCAAATTATGGTGACACACTGAAGGCACGGCTGCACTAACTCACTTTGCCAGAAACAATGAACGCAGAGCAACATAACATAGGTCAGGTGAGGGCACAACTGCTGAGCAAGGTCAAGGCCACGCTTCTTAAATTTTCCTGGTCAGGTTCTGGACAACGGACTTGGCAGCGTCCCGACTCATGGTCCGCCTGACGCTCGCCTGCAATCCGGTGACACACGGCGTCCAGGGAACCATTTGTCACTCCCACAGTCGGCTCAGGTCTGGTTGATGCTGCAATGGAGAACCCCCTTAGGTTTGCGGCACTGCACCGTAAGCTTCCAGCCAACAGCCGTGCAGGGAAGCACATTCATAGCCACACCTCCCCCACCTGCCGCCTTAATGAATATGGCATTACTAACGTCTGGACTGTTACGGCCAGCAATGATCGCAGCCTGACATGCAAGACCCTCATTCTCAACACTCTCCTCCTGCCAGTTACTGATTAACTTATTTGTGAGTTTCTCGCTTTGTTCTGTCATTCAACAACTACAAGGCTACCAACAAAACATTAATGAAATCCTCAGATATTGCAAAATCATTTCATCTTTAGATTTTCCCTATGCATGTTGAATATTTACGTTACGAAATGAACACATTGTACATTTCATTTCAAGATATTTTCTTGTCACTATAATACTGAATAAAAAAAAAAATTAATATATATATATATATATATATATATATATATATATATATATATATATATATATATATATATATATATATATATATATATATATATATATATATATATATATATATACATATATATATATATATACATATATATATATATATATATATATATATATATATATAATATATATATATATATATATATATATATATATATATATATATATATATATATATATATATATATATATATATATATATATATATATATATAGTTATAGTTATAAAGATCATAATGCATATAAAACATATCTAGTAATTTTCATTTTAGGCATTTAAAATTTCAGACTTCTAACCTAAAAAAAAAAAAAATAAATAAAAAATGACATGATGAACGTTGACATGTTGATTGCAGCCTCCTTGGACGTTGTGACGCAGCATTTCAAGCCAGAGAGCTGCCGTCTAATCTCCTCAGCCAGACGAATCGCTGCTTGTCTCTTCGTGAGGCGCCCGATGGCTTGAGTCACGCTTAATCCACTCATCCTCGAGAACCAACACACCTTTATATCTAGGTTGTGAAGATAAGCTTTCCTGACGAAGGATTGAGGGCTGGACGGCGTGTGTGTGTGTGTGTGTGTGTGTGTGTGTGTGTGTGTGTGTGTGTGTGTGTGTGTGTGTATGCCAAGATGGGTCGGTGAGTGTTCGCGTTGGTGTGAGTGGGTGGGTGCGGTGTGCGTCCATGTTTTCTGAGTAACGAGAAACAACACTTTCATAAGGATTTACGTAAATTACAACTATCGCAGCCTGACATGCAAGACCCTCATTCTCAACACTCTCCTCCTGGCAGTTACTGATTAACTTATTTGTGAGTATATATATATATATATATATATATATATATATATATATATATATATATATATATATATATATATATATATATATATATATATATATATATATATATATATATATATATATATATATATATATATATATACTTTAACAGCCCTCGAGCTCATGGGACTTGGCTCCCTCATCCGCCACTCCTGGAGACGCCCGCAGGTTGGGAATCTCGATCTACCGCTCCACTTACATCGGGGCTTCAGACTCAAGCCTCGGGCACCAAACTCAAGCCACCTCCTGCCTTATGGTCGACACCTCAGGAGTCTACTAGTACACAGCAGAGGATCTACTTCCCTCTCCCGGGAGCTTGGATTCTGGGTCATCTTTCACACAAGCATAGCAGAACACTCACAACACTCGTGCACACACATTCACGTCTCCACTCATTACACCTGTGCTACCCTCACGTCGCCACGCCACACGTTACACCTGCGCACACCCTCGTTATACAAGTGCTACACTCACGCCACACTCACACACACACACACACACACACGCATAGACAACTGCTGAGCCCGTGCCATCACTACAAGTATTTCATACTATATATTGTTAATTTATTGTCCTGCTTCATTCTTGTTCTTTTTTTTTATTTTTATTGTTACTATTCAATACATATATATATATATATATATATATATATATATAATATATATATATATATATATATATATATATATATATATATATATATATATATATATATATATATATATATATATATATATATATATATATATATATATATATATATATATATATATATATCGTTGTTGGGGTTCCTAGTGTTTTAAGTTGAAGCATTTTGTGTGTCCGAGCCTGCATTCCTCTAGATTTACTGTCACACGGCTCGTGACAGGAGCACACACACCAAATACACTCAGGGAAACACACTCCTAAGCAACATTTTCACTACACAATACGCACAGCACACACTGCCGAAGAATCTTTACATCCACAAATATGCAGCAGCATAATCAGAAGAAACCAGGATGCCACAATATCGGTGAATTCAACCTCAAATAGTTGACGCGTAGACACGAGCACAGGCTGAGGTGTGAAGGATGCCATACACTTGGACACAAATCTCGCCAATGTAGTTACTACAGCGGTTAGGGATGTGGCGGGGAAGATGCTGCCGATGTGTTTGATATTAAAAACGATTTCATAACTGTTTAACATACAAACAGCCAGTCTTTGCAGTCAAACCTTGATGACATTAAGCATCTTGTACACGAAAGAAATATCGATTTGTTGTGTGTTACCGAGACGTGGCTTCGTAATGAAATTCCTGATGAACATTTAACTGTACAACACACAGGTGTGATGGTGGACGTGGAGGAGGAGTCTGCATATATGTAAGCAAGCAACTGAAGGTAAGTGTGATAAAACTACCTACTCCTAAGCAACCCCGTGTCCAGGACTTATGGACAAGTGTACAGTGCAGTAAGTTGCCAGCTTTTATTATAGGTTGTGTTTCAAGACACCCCAAGGCCACACCTTCCTCTTCTGAATATGTCCAAGATGTGTTGAAACAAATGTCTGTATGTAAGAAATGGCTTTATATGTTGATGTGATTTTAATGATAATTTATTTTCTAAGAAAAACAAAATTGATGGTATTATCAGAAATAGCAGACTCACACCAATGATAAATGAGCCCACTAGGATGACGTCAACCACAGCCACAGTGCTGGATGTGATCATCACTAATAAACCAGAAAGTGTTTTGGCCACCTCTGTTGTTCCCGGGCCAGCACCTGATCATGACCTAATTGGCATTACAATAAATATCAAGAAGACGGAGAGAGCATGAACTAAAATCTTTTCGTCACCTTGGTAAATATAACAAGGACGCTTTGTGAGCTACTCCTGCCAGAACCCCATCACTTTGATCAAATACTGACCACAGGCCACGTTCATCTACAACTTGATATTTTAATACTAATTTTATGAGTTGTCTGGATGCGTGTGCTCCTTTAGTAACTAAGGGAGCAGGCAGACCTGCAGCGCCTTGGCTCACTGAGGGTTTGCGTGTAGCAGTGAGGCAGCGTGACGACACCCGCACCAAGCCGAGGAGAGCCAGACACAATATTTGTCTGCAAAAGCAATACGCGAATGAAAAGAAAGAAATAAAGTCTCCTATTGGTGCTGTTAAAATACAATTATCTTAAAAAGTCTAATAAGAGCAAGCAAAATTCATCGGCCATATTAATAAGAGCAAGCAGAATTCATCGTCCATATGGAATGTGATAAAATAATTAGTTCCCAGCAAGAAAAGCAGCTCGA
>NW_026973844.1:0-2500 GCF_035594125.1 Scylla paramamosain | reverse complement strand
TTGGCTAGATGCCAGAAATCACGAGGGGAGTTAGATCTTGAAAGGTTTTGACATTTTCTGTTAATGAAGGAGTTTTTGGCTAGTTGGAGAACAGACTTGGCATGGTTCCGGGCAGAAATATAAAGTGCATGAGATTCTGGTGAAGGAAGGCTTAAGTACCTTTTGTGGGCCACCTCTCTATCATGTATAGCACGAGAACAAGCTGTGTTAAACCAAGGTTTAGAAGGTTTAGGACGAGAAAAAAGAGTGAGGAATGTACGCCTCCATGCCAGACACTATCACCTCTGTTATGCGCTCAGCACACAAAGACGGGTCTCTGACACGGAAGCAGTAGTCATTCCAAGGAAAATCAGCAAAATACCGCCTCAGGTCCCCCCAACTAGCAGAGGCAAAACGCCAGAGGCACCTTCGCTTAGGGGGATCCTGAGGAGGGATTGGAGTGATAGGACAAGATAAAGATATGAGATTGTGATCGGAGGAGCCCAACGGAGAAGAAAAGGGTGACAGCATAAGCAGAAGGATTAGAGGTCAGGAAAAGGTCAAGAATGTTGGGCGTATCTCCAAGACGGTCAGGAATACGAGTAGGGTGTTGCACCAATTGCTCTAGGTCATGGAGGATAGCAAAGTTGTAGGCTAGTTCACCAGGATGGTCAGTGAAGGGAGAGGAAAGCCAAAGCTGGTGGTGAACATTGAAGTCTCCAAGAATGGAGATCTCTGCAAAAGGGAAGAGGGTCAGAATGTGCTCCACTTTGGAAGTTAAGTAGTCAAAGAATTTCTTATAGTCAGAGGAGTTAGGAGAGAGGTATACAGCACAGATAAATTTAGTATGAGAATGACTCTGTAGTCGTAGCCAGATGGTGGAAAACTCGGAAGATTCAAGAGCGTGGGCACGAGAGCAGGTTAAGTCATTGCGCACATAAACGCAGCATCCAGCTTTGGATCGAAAATGAGGATAGAGAAAGTAGGAGGGAACAGAAAAGGGGCTACTGTCAGTTGCCTCAGACACCTGAGTTTCAAGTGAGGTGAGGAAAAAGAAGAAGATGAGGTTTAGAAGAGGAGAGGTGGTGTTCTACAGATTGAAAATTAGATCTTAGACCGCGAATGTTGCAGAAGTTAATGAAGAAAAAGTTGAGGGGGGTGTCAAGACACTTTGGGTCGTCGACGGAAAGGCAGTCCGACCTGGGGACATTTATGGTCCCCTCCCCAGATGGGGACTCCGAGGCTGGTGTAGGAGTCGCCATGATTTTAAAATTTTTTGAGTGAAGGGTGTGTGTGTTATTAGGTGCTTGTAGTTTTGTGTGGAGGAAGAGAGTTGTCTTTAGAGGGCAGGCTGTGACTACCCACCTTGTGTTGTGAGACACAAAGGGAAACGTTCAGTGAGGTCACAGTTGGGTTTAATGATAAGTTCACAGCGCCCCCTGAACAGTGCTTTAGACCTCACTGGGAGTAATTATCGTTTCGGCAGGTGTCTACTGCCTCCTCTTCATATATATATATATATATATATATATATATATATATATATATATATATATATCATATATATATATATATATATATATATATATATATATATATATATATATATATATATATATGTATATATATATATATATATATATATATATATATATATATATATATATATATATATATATATATATATATATATATATATAACATGTTAAAAATAATCAGGAATGAAACAGCTACCTGAGGCATGGCACTGCACCGCCAGCAGCGATCTGCTTCAGGCCATGAAAGGAAAGAGGAAGAGATATACGTCAACGTTAAGACATATGACGAGAAAATTCGTCCCTTTCCCAGTTCTCCGATATCTTACAAATATTAAAACTGTGCTTGGGCTACAAACAGGGTGGCCTACACAGCTGTTACTCCTCGGTTCGAGGATTTGCCCTAGTCAATTGGAAGTAACTTTGTGTGCCATGAGCATCTATATTTTCATGATATTTCATTTTACTTCTTAATTTATTAAAAAGTACGTATTTGTGTGTGCTTATGCAAATTCTCTCTCTCTCTCTCTCTCTCTCTCTCTCTCTCTCTCTCTCTCTCTCTCTCTCTCTCTCTCTCTCTCTCTCTCGTGTGTGTGTGTGTGTGTGTGTGTGTCTCTCTCTCTCTCTCTCTCGTGTATGTGTGTGTGTGTGTATGTGTGTGTGTGTCTCTCTCTCTCTCTCTCGTGTGTGTGTGTGTGTGTGTGTGTGTGTGTGTGTGTGTGTGTGTGTGTGTGTGTGTTTCATTTAATCTATCTTTCTATGTATTTATATCCAAGTGCTAGGGAGACTAAGCAACAGTAAGCTCGAAGAGTGTCCAAGAAAAGGTGGTTCATGTAATTTCAGAGATGTCATAATACCAGTAACACCCAGCTTTGGTTAAGAGGTGGCATTTTGGAACAATAGTAGAGGATATAGAAACATAAGACCGCGATTGGAGGCCAAAAGTGAACATTTTGACGACAGAATAAGTTGATGAGTTAGAAGTT